>NC_068939.1:22350043-22465718 GCF_016801865.2 Culex pipiens pallens
TTTTTGGCTGTTGTCAAAGGTTGCCTTGAGTTTTCAGCTGACTTTTTGGAAAATATTCAAAACAAATCAAGTTGACAGCCAAATCAACGTAGAATTTCAGTTCAATTTGCTGATTTTTACACTGCGGAAGTAAGGCGGCTATAATCTCCAATCAGTCACAGCGAAGGAGAAACGTGATTTTATCTCGCAATAAGCAATACATCGGCTTTGATCATCAAGTTTTCACAGCGGCGAGTTTTTTGACATTTCGGGTGTGCACCATTCGTAACGCCATCATTGCTTAAAAACCTGGTTTAAATTATTTTCAAAAATCTGTATATTGAGAACGGATTTTCTGATCAATTTGGCAAAGTTGTAGAGAGATTTTTTTTTCATTTCATTTCATGAACAATTACATTGGTGCTGTTATTATCCTGAGCTGAGATATGGACTACCTTCCAACAGCTGATTTGTTCGAAGTGGGGAGAGAGTTTACTGATACTAAGGAGAACGAATTAAACAGAGAAGGATATTTTGTTTAAATAACCTTCGAAATAGCTAATAGATGTGGGATAGTAAGAGGAAAGGTGGTTGTAGGAATGCATGACAAAAGGTCAAAAGACTAAGGTCGAATGCACAAAAGGTCGAATGCCAAAAGGTTGAGCTGGAGTTTATCTCTAAAAATTTAAATAAATACGATCGAAATTTTGTATAGATACAGCTATGACCATGAAGGATAGATGAAGAATAGCTCAGAAGCAAGAACAGTTAGAAACTGTTTATAATAGAAAGTATGGGGAAGTCACTAAAATATTCCAACCGTTATTTTTTAAATAATAAGTTAAAAGTAATATTTTTAAAAAGAAACGGTAATATTTGAAAGAATGGAAAAACTCACAGAAACATTCTGACAGTCAAGAATAGGTTGTTTTTAAAAATAAAATAAAAACTTCAAAAATATTTAGTCCAACTTTTTTGAAAGAACCTCTTATATTTTAAAGAATTGGGTACTAAAGCCCTATGTCAATTTTTATGTACAACGGTAAAAAACACGATTAAAAACCATTTCTGATCACTTTTTTTCATTTCAACGCAATTTTTTTTTTGACAGGACAACATTTTTTCGATGGATCAACTATGGTCCCCTTAGAATGAGCTGTCAAGTAGGAGCTTTTCTGTCAAGAAGGACCGCGCTTTATCGCTGTAAACAATAATAAGCAATCTAAGCTTCATTTTAGGACCCAATTGAAAAAATCACAAAAACATTTCGACAGTTTAAAAAAATACACCTTAAAATATATTTTAGATGTCGAACTTTTTTTTAAAGAACTGATAATGTTTGAAAGAATGGAAAAACTCACAAAAATTACACGACAAACAAGAATAAGTTGTTTTCAAAAATAAAATAAAAACCTTGAAAATAGTTTTAGAAGTCGAACTTTTTTTGAAAGATCCGCTCATATTTGAAAGAATGGAAAAATTCACAAAAACATTACGACAGCGATAAAAAGGTTTAAAAACAGTTTAAAAATTATAGAAATCGATTTTTTAAAAGAAATGCTCACGTTTGAAAATTTGGTAATACTCCCCAAAATATTACGACAAGAATAGGTTGTTTTTGGAATAAACAAACATATTTGAGAAGTCGCTCATATTTGCATGAATGGGATAACTCACAATGTTATTACAAAATATTATTACAAAAACTAATATTTTTTTAAGGAATGGAAAACTTCTCAAAAAATGGTTTGGAAGTAATTCTGTTTATTTTTTTAAAAAAAAAGATCATTACTTGAAGGATTGATAAACTCACAGAAAAGTTCGGATTTGTTTTTAAGAAAATATTTTTTTCAAGAGTATTTTAGAAGTTTATGCTTATTATTATTTGTTTCATTTTTTCACATTCGACCTTATGTCTTTCGACCTTTTGTCGCACATCCGTCCATGTTAAAGGTATAGGCAAAGTGCGTGACAGGGGGGAGGGGGTTGAAATTCTGAAAATCTATGGACGTAATATTTGAACAAACCCATGTCGCTTAGCACTTTTACTTTTTAGTTTTATTTTGTCAAAGCAACGGAGTACAAACTAAAAAGTGACAACCCGAAAAAGGACCAACCAGTTTTGTGTATTCAAAAAATTACAGATTTCAAAATTCATATATTCAAAATACGTGAATATAAGAATTTTTAAAATAATATTATTTCAAAATTTTGTATAAATAGTTTTAGTTAAAAAAAAATTAAAAGAGTGTTTTTTTTTAGAATTTAAAAAATTCAGAATTAATAAATTTTTGAGTTTAAGATTTAAAAAAAAATAAGAATTGAGGAATTTGATAATTTAATAAGGCTGTTGCAAATATTTTTAAAAGTTTTTGTCAACTGCACCTGGTGTAAGATGCTTTTAAAACACTTTTTTCATACAAATGTTGAAACTATGGCTTGAGTCGAGGGACAACACTATGAATAATATTGCATCGACTTAATATAAGAATTTAAGATAAGATTTTTTGATTTTATGTTTCTTCAATTTTTAAATTTCTGAATCTCTGATATTTTAAATTTTAAGCTTCTTAAATCCATGGAAGTTTTTGTATTGCAATTTATTTTGAATGCTGAATTTGAGTTTTTTGATTTTTTACATTTTGAATTTATGAATATTTTAATCGTTTTATATTTTCCCTCAAGAATCTCAACTTACCTTGACCGCGTTCCTTCCATACTTAGCTTAAATCATAATTTGGACAATGATTTCGATATCTCGCAAAAAAAAATCTTTTTTTTTTCAAAAATACCTAACATTTGCAACACAATTTCGATCACTTTGGAAAAAAATTGCAAAGGCCTTAAATAGCTTTTTTTAATAGTAGACTCTCAAATATATATGGGTAACTTGTATAGACGAATAAAAAATAGCTTCTTTTGGCAAATCAAAAGGAATATTTAACATTTACCGGAATCCCAGAGAATTGCTTTAAAGCGAAAATTTCCATGGAGACGGCTGCACTTTACCATCATATCAAAGTACCACCCATCTCCACCAAACAACTCCTGCTGTCTTCACTTCCCACATTTCCCGCAACGGAATAAGCAAAATCACCAAACCTTCTCCACCCCCATAAATTTCTCACCTGTTCAAAGTCACAACATTATTATGCACATATATTTAGGTGTTGCCGCCGCCATCAACCATGTTTAACGACGACGCTTCCACTTTCGAGGTGGTGCAGCTTTACCTTCTAACCGGAACGTAATGCTATCGATTTTCAAACTTGGAAAAGCCACACTTTGCCCCGACTGTTTGTAATTGGATCAAGGTGCCAAGGTGGTGGCGGCAAGTGGCCTTGTTGGCTGCCAAATGAGTGCCAAATTATGGCTTTAGCTGTGGGCTTTTCGGAATAAAAAGAAATCCTTGACGCAAGTTTCGCTTCACAGTTACATAAGTTTATTCAGAGAATTACGATAAGAACCGCCGAGGTGTCTAATACGAACGACGAGAATTACGACGAAGCCGCCGGGGTCGCCGGCATGACCTGGTTGATGCACTCTTCCTTGTTGATCAGGTGGCACGTTTTGTTCACCAGATTCATCAGCTCGTTCAGCCCAAACGCCCAGTCGTTGAGGATCTCCGAGGCGGCCTTCTTCGCCGAGAAGTGGATGATGCCGGCGGGTCGGTCCGTCTTGACGGTGAGCGTTCCGGCGTTGACCATCCGCGACAGGTACTCCTCGCACTCGGCTTCGCTCAGGTCCAGCAGTTCGGCCATGCGCTTCAGGTTAATGCGCGTGTAGTAGTTGGAGATGATACGTACGTTGTGCTCGATCAGGCGGTTCTTCAGCTCGGCCCAGCACTTTTTGCCGTGCGTCGTCTCCTGGTTGAAGATGTCGAACGTGTTCAGCTCGGCTCCGTACACCGTGCACAGGGCGTCGAAGTTGATGAGCTCCTTGCACATGAACAGGCGGAGGAGTTCCCTGGGAGGAAGAGAGGGGGAAGCAATTCGTTATTTTTTATGTCTGTTAAATATATTTATTGGTTGAAGATTTGTAAATTTTTATTGTTTCTCTATTTTTTTCAGGAGTCTAAGTGGTCAAAAGCAGTCAAATATATTTTTATTTTTTTAACCCAGCTCAGTCTTTAGAAGAGAAAAAAAAAACAAATTTCCATCAATTTAAGTTTAACTCGATTATCCGAAGGCTTTGGCAAAATTTCAGTTCGGATAATCGAAAAATGCGCAAAATGATTTCGCTGTCTAATTTGTGATTGTTGAGCTTAGGTATGACCCCTAAACTACTCTAAAGTGATTTAGAATTTTAAATCCAAGATGTCGACCAAAATGATGGCGGCCGAATTTGATACGAAAAAATGTGTTGTTCATGATTCGATTATACGAAGTCGCATACAAACCTTCGGGTAATTGAATTTCGGATAATCGAGTCTTGTCTGTATTCAGTTTTGTGTTGTGATCAAGACACTTCGTAAAACTTTATAACATGCAACTTAAAAGTTTTCATCAGCAAACAACTTTCAAAAACGTTGGAAAATAAAGTGACTGGCAAAAAATCTAGTATTTTGGAAGATTTAAGAAATTTACAATTCAAAAATTTTAGAATTGCAGGAATTTAAAATTTTAGAATATCAGAATTATATTTTTTAGAATTTTTTCAATTTCAATTTCAGAATATTTCAGTTTCGAATTCAAGAATATAAAATAATTTGAGAAAATTATAGAAGCGTAAAATTTTCAAATCCTAGATTTTTTTAAAGGTCCTATAACCTATTGTCCTTTATATATTTATAGGACCTAATAAAAAAAAGTCGAGAATTCTAGAATTTTATGAGAATTTACAATTTTTTCAATTTTTAAGTATTAGAATTCAAGGATGCAAGATTTTAAAAATTTAAGAATTTTAAATTCCAGAATTTCAGAAGATTTAAGAATTTTGATATTTTAGGATTTTGAAATTTTAGGATAAAAGGATTAAATAATTTTGGAATTTTAATTTATTTAATTTATTTTTTTCACAAATCATGGAAATTTAAAATTTGAAGATTTTAAAATTTTAGAATTCATGAATTCAATAATTATTCTAGATTTTTATTAGAATTTACCATTTTATTCAATTTTTAAGTTTTAGAATTCAAGGACGTAAGATTTTAAAAATTTTAGAATTTAAAATTTCTGAATTTTAGAAGATTTAAGAATTTTGATATTTTAGGATTTTGAAATTTTAGAATAAAAGGAGTAAAAATTTTTAAAATATACTTTTTTTCACGAAGCATGGAAATTTAAAATTTCAAGATTTTAAAATTTTAGAATTCATGAATTCAATAATTCAAGAATTAAAGTTTTCAAGAATTCAATAATTTAAGTATTTAAGCAATTAGGATTTTTGAGAATTAAAGAATTTAAGAATTTAAGAATTTAAAAATTTAAAAATTTAAGAATTTAAGAATTTAGGAATTTAAGAATTTAGGAATTTAAGAATTTAAGAATTTAAGAATTAAAGAATTTAGGAATTTAAGAATATAAGAATTTAAGAATTTAAGAATTTAAGAATTTAGGAATTTAAGAATTTAAGAATTTAAGAATTTTAAGAATTTAAGAATTTAAGAATTTAAGAATTTAAAAATTTAAGAATTTAAGAATTTAAGAATTTAAGAATTTAAAAATTTAAGAATTTAAGAATTTAAGAATTTAAGAATTTAAGAATTTAAGAATTTAAGAATTTAAGAATTTAAGAATTTAAGAATTTAAGAATTTAAGAATTTAAGAATTTAAGAATTTAAGAATTTAATAATTTAAGAATTTAAGAATTTAAGAATTTAAGAATTTAAGAATTTAAGAATTTAAGAATTTAGGAATTTAAGAATTTAAGAATTTAAGAATTTAAGAATTTAAGAATTTTAGAATTTAAGAATTTAAAAATTCTGGTTTGTGGTTGTAACATAGGAACTTTCACTATTATCAGTAAATAATATTTTAAATCAGAACAGAATAAATTAAAAAAAATACTTTAACGGAAAGTATTCATAAATTTCATTCAGGAAACATAAGCTATCAGTCAGTGAAAGTATACTTTTTTTTAATTACATTTTTTTGTTGTTCTTTGGTTTTAACCGAAAATTAAAGGGATGGCAACATTTTTGTCCAAGGTTTCAAGGTTATTTTTATCAAAATTTCTTGAACTTAAAGACATTCATTGAACAAATAAAAATTCATATTTTTAATTCTTTTAGACGATTATAAATGAAACTTAATATTTAAACTTATTTGAACAGCCTAAACCCATTTTTTTTAAATTTATTTAGCGATTTTTTAATTTTAATTGGTTAGGTATAGGACCTAAACATATAAAAGACAATAGTTTATTGATCCTTAAAAAAATACTCTGGAAATATAGCAATGTGATAAAATCGATGCTGAAAAATGGATCGAGCAATGACAGAGATTGCCGTAGTTTGAAAAGCTTTCATTATTTTGAATGTTGACTGAGCGAATGCCGAGCTCGACACTCAAACCAAGGTATGTAGATTAGATAAGGTAAGGCAGGTTTTTCTAGATGTCAAAATAGTTAGCACGAAACCTGGATTTTATATGGAGATTTGCAGAAAAGTGAAAATTCGACATTTCCCGAAAAATTACACCGGATTTTTTTTCTGTAAGGTTTTTAAATTGAATTTATTTTTGATTTTTTTTTCGAAATTAAATTTTCTGTTCTGATATCAATTTGGACTAATTAAGCAGCAAATGATAAGTTAGTTATCAAAAATCTTAATTTTACGAAGTAAGGAGAAATAAAAAAACAACAAGCATTGTTATTCCTACTCACTTGTACACCGGCAGCTCCTCCAGCAGTTTGTTCTTGGACAGGTTGTGCATCATATCGACCTGCTCGTTATCGTACGGGGACAGAATGCAGTACAGCACCGCGTACGTCAGCATCTTCTGTCTGCGCTCGGTTTCCTTCGCAATCGACTCCGAATCCACCACGGCCAGATAGTGGCGGGAAGTTTTGATAAACGACGAATCCTGATCCAGCCGAATCATCAGGTCGTAGTACTTCAACTTCAAATCCTGCTGTTCCGGATCGTTGAAGAACTTGATGCTGATCTTCTTGGCGATGATCTGCGTCCGCACAAAGTCCTGCTTGGCCAGGCAGAGGCGCATCTGCTCCAGAATCAGTTCGACTTTTTCGCGCTTGTCCATCGAGCCGTACGTTTCCACCTGCAGTTCCTCCATGGCCGAGGCCGCTCCGGTCACGTCCCCGTCCGCTTCCTTAATGTCGGCGAGCATTTTCGTCAGCCGGGCCCGTTCCACCTCGACGTAAATCTTGCCCTCCGTCACCGTGCGCAACGTGTCGATCAGCTTCAGCTTGGTTTCCTTGTCCGGAGTTTTGTCCACGTACGTGCAGCACTCCTGGACCATTTTGGTGACGGCGTGTTTCGACTGCGAGCGCCGTTTCACCAGAATCGTAATGTACTCGTTCATGTAGTTCCAGTTGCTCGTCTCGAAGCAAATCTGCACGATGGCCACCAGGACACGCGAGCACGAGACCATGTCCGCCGCGACGCGCGTTTGCTTCTCCAGCTGCAGCAGGACTTCCAGGGCTTCGTTGAACTTTCCGGCTTTGGCCATTTCCTTGCTGGACGGGATCTTTTCATCGCAAATCGTCGAGTAGTCGACCTCCATCTTGACGATGCGGCCCTCGTACGAGCTAATGTCCATCTGCTGGTCCATTGTGGCGGATTCCTGCCGACGTTCCGGATTGCAACAAAAGCGAAAAGGTTAACAATCAAAATAAACATTAAACATCAAGAAATTCTTACCAAAATCAACTTTCTTCAATCGGGGCACCGACAATTCACTAAATCACCACTTTCTAACCCACAATCACTTCTAATAAACCTGCAGAAACTTAAATATTTTGCTTCAAACAACGACGAGCGGCGGCACGAAACAGTGATGAAGCACGGAATCGGAATGAGCAAGCGAAATCTTGAGTGACAGATCACAAAAATGGAAAATGACAGAGCGTCGACTGCGTCTGCGCCCCGGTGCAAAAAAGTGGGATCAGACGTTTGGCAGGGTGTGAGTGTGTCTTGGCTATGTTGTTTTCGAACTGGTATAATGCTAGGGATGCTCATGCCTTGAACTCGCAAGAAATTTTTAAAAGTTGTTCAAAGAAATCATATTTATTTAAAATTGATAATGGAGCAAAAGTTTAGATTAAGCTTCGGACAATCATAATTTTATTAATCGCTTCATTTTTTTTATAAATATAGGTCGGCTGATATCGTGGAATTTTATAAGGCTTTCTAGTCAGAAATTTACCAACACATTCAAAGTATGTTTACATTACAGCTGGACGTTTGTTTGCATCAGGTTTCCTATCTCTTTCTAGCAAAAGTTTTTTGTCAGGCGACTTCTAGCTGGTTTTTTTTGACTGGCCGCCCGATATGTCAGCCACCATACTTCGCAGGGCTGTGACAGCTCGAGCTCGATCATTGTTTGCATCAGGACACTGTGACTAGAAGTTCGTCATTTTTGGGTTAAATTATATTTTTTTCACTGGGCCTAGAAAGCCTTATTCGCCTTATTTTTTTTTATTGGCTCAAACTACACACAAAGAAAAATACTGTAAATTTAAAAAGATCGTTCGTTGGATTAAAAGTTCACGTTGGTGAATATTCGTAGAAAGTTCAAACTTTTTAATTTAAAAGTTGGAAAGTTTTTGATACTACCATGCATTTCTGGAACAAAATCGTTGTATCGGTAAAAGTTTTTTACTTTTATTATAAGAAGAAATTTTTTATGGCAACACTAATAACATTTAACATTACAGTGATGATTTTCGAAAAATGTGATGGATTTTATTTCTATTTTTATTTTTATTTTAATATTAAAACTGCTGCTTATGGTTGGCCAACTTCCGCGTCCAAGCTGTACCGATTCTTACGGTACGTCACTGGTCGCGTCCGAAGACCCCGGTTGAGCAGGTTACGGATGGACGTTTCTTTGGGCAGCAACATCGCGGCCTTCATTTTGGAGCGCGACAGCGATGTAGAGAACAGGGTGGTCTCGTTGCCGGCCATCATCAGGACAGACTTGAAGGACTTGGCCATTGGTTGTTGATTCGGGAAGGGAAGTCGACGTTTTCCGGCTGGGAAGTTCCCTATCACTTTGTCCTCCTTCGAGAATGACACAGATGTTGCCAGTTCATCCGGCCGAAGCTGCGCCGTCGCGAGATGAGCGTTTGCGGGCGGGAGTTGCTGAAAGAGTTTGAAAGTAAATTAAATTGGCTAGACACTGAACACATTCTCAATACTCACCGGTGACTTCTTCGGTATTCCAGGTAGGTGTTCTTGATCAGGTTCGTCGGATCTTATTCCAAGTTCTGATAGTAATCCGATAAAAAAAATCCGTACATACGGTCCTACCAGAACTGGTGCAAACTGTTCTTCAGGATGTTTAGGTATTACCGTCAAACATGTCCGAGAAATGGACTGCGGACATCCCACACTGTCCCGTCATCACTTCCGGCACATAATGCTGCTGATGGTCGTAACATCCGCACCGACCACCTCCGATCGTTTCTCGTCGTTTCTCTCTTCTGTCGGATCCTTCTCCTCACCGTTAAAATTTACGTTATCGTACTTGTTCAGAAAGCGGATGTAAATCTGCTCCAACTTCAATCTCGTCTACCCACCCCGGGCCACCACCACCGAGTACAACCGGTGCAAATTCACATCTGCATAAACGGTGTCCTACAAAAACAAACAAAATCGAACACAAACGCCATCAAACACCCAATTCGGTCGTGAAACAGCTACAGATCCGGCAGGAAGCTCGCCTTATCCTTTTGAAACCCAACTTTCACCTAATCCCCAACCTTGTTCCGCACCATCCTCCTTCGAAGGTATCCGTGTCCAAGTCCTGGCTGCGGACGCGTTCTGTTTTGATTGACGTCGTGGAGCACCACTCACTAACCACCGGAATCACCTAAACGCTTGTTTAAACTTTGAACTTAGGCGTTCACGGTTTCACGAGAACGACAAAATGAAAGAAATTATACAGTCGAATTAAAAGTTAAAACTTTGAAATCAGCAATGAGATTTTCAAAAACTGTAGCAGTAAAAGTTTTCATTTTCAAAACAAGAAAAAAAACTTTTAATGTAGCAAATTTTAACCACTTTTTAATTCAAGAGTAAGTTACTTTTGTCATTACCGTAATATTTTTTTGTGTGTAAACTGATCTTGGGTCATTGTTTAGTTCATGCAATTTTGGCAGCTGTTCATACAAAAATGATATGTAAATATTCAAAAATCATTGTTTGCAGCTCGATTTTATGTTTTGTGCAAAATTGGAAATATTGAGAAGAACTTTAAAATTTTTTTAACATTAGGCTGTTGCTAATATTTTTCATAGTTTTCTCCCCCCACAACTTGTGCCGTAACTCACTATTTTTTGCGTTTTTAAAAGTGGTTAGTTGGTGTGTTTTAGAACTTGTTTTTACTGAATTCTCCTTCCATTGAAATTGAAATTACAGTCCAGACTCGATTATCCGAAGTTTCGATTATCGGAAGGTTTGTATGGAACTTCGGATAATCGAATGAAGACCAAAAATTTTTTTTCCATATTTTTTCATTTTCATACTGTTAACATGAAATTCGAGTTCTGCAACCCCATTTCAGTCAAATTGGAATATTTGATTGCCTTTTAAATTGAAAAATGCATTTTTTCAATGTTTCATCCCCGTCATTTTTGGCCGCCATCTTGGATTTTAAAATTCTAAATCATTTTAGAGTAGTATAAGGGTCATAGGTACTTAAGCTCGACAATCAAAAATTTGACAACGAAAAAATATTTTTTTTTCGTGATTCGATTACCCGAAGATTCGATTATCCGAAGTGAAATTTTTCCGAGGCCTTCGGATAATCGAGTCTGGACTGTAGTAATAATTTTTATGAAACATTAAAACGAGTAATAATTTTTATCAAAAATCCATTGATAACTTCTTACAGTTGTTTATGGTGGTGAATTCATTATTTCCGTGGTGGAAACTAATTCAAATAGACTGTTAAATTACTGATTGATGGAATTCAATTTAAGCAAGGATTTTATGCTTTAAATTCATTTTTGTCTAAACTAAATCTGCTTTAACCCTGAATGTCTACGCCTCAACCGGAACAATTGATAAAAATTGGTTCATGAGACATCCAATCCAGCTCCCTCATGGCGTGCCTGCTTCCATCATCCTTCCGGTATTGCAACGGCAGCAGCATGCCAAGTTCCCAGCACGCCATCCAGGCCCGTACACATTCAATCAATTTTCCTCTCCTAGGATGGTTCTTGCCGGCTGCAGCCACGTTTATCTTCACGTGGCAAAACACAAGCACTTCCGCACCTTTGGCACTGTTGAAAAGTGTTTCTGATTTTTATTTTTAGCCTAAATTTTGAAACATTTCAGCCATTTTCAATTTTAGAAGACGTTTTTTGTTGATTGACTTAATTAAAAAAAAAATCCAATATTAAATATTTTTTTTATTTTAGCCACAGACAAACAGAAGAAAATGATTGAACAATCAACTGTCAAACGTGTTGTGGTGAATACAAAACATTTGCGGTGAGAACATTCAAATTGCCCGTTAAAATGCTGATTGATAAATTTCTAACGTCCGATGGCTGTGTTTTGACGTTACTTAAGCTACACGTTCTACCCTTGAAAAAAAATCCTGCCAAGAAAAACATCACCTCCCAGAGCTGGTGTTTGATGCTCCTGGGGTAGTTTTCGCTCAAGTCCATCAGGTGCCTTTCCCCAAGTGCTTCAGAGAAGGAAGCTTTTCACTAGCATGACAGTGGAAAAGCGGGCAAAAAATCGGAAAATTGAAATAAAAATAACCTCCACCCCCCGGGTCAGGCGAAGCTTGAAAAAACACAGAAAACGTAGGAGAAAAATCGCTTTGCGCTTTCCTCTCGACAAACTAGGGAAAACATTGCTGGAAAATAGAGGGGTAAAAAAATCAAGGAAAACCTTGATCGAATGAAGTCCTGTTGCGTGCTTGGAGCTCAGAATTTTGTTTAACAGTGAGCTATTTTAAAAAGCGTGCAGGTTTAACCCAATTTTGAGCTACCAAGAATTAGCGTGCACTGAAACTGGTGAACTGTCATTTTCACACACTAAATTTAGCTTCATGATTCGCGGAATGGACTTTAACCCAAATGGGGCCACCATCATCATCCTGAAGATCCTGATGGACCGACCCAATATTGTCGGGAAAGCACAGACAAACAGACATGAAAGTTCGAACAAATTTTAGATCAAAACGTGGGACCAGTTCAAATTTGAATTGTGTATGCTCACTAGCGACATCTATAGGCGATTCTTAAAATCTCCCCTTCCTAAATGACAGTAGGGCATGTTTATGTGTGTAAGCGCAGATGTCAACGTGTCTGCAGAATAGCACTAAAACACAAACCAAACCAAAACATTGAAATTGAATTGTTGCCGGCTACAAGACAAATGTTACCCTTTCGACGGAATGTCCTCCTGCCGTTACTCGAACGCCCAAGGTGGTGGAGAGCGGACATTTGCTCAACGAAACATGCATCGTTTTGGGGACAACAGCGGTGACGACCGTCCCTAGCCGCGGTGCTCTGGATGTTGTCAAAATCATCGAAAAAGGAGACGTGAAAAAACTGCACTTGGTGCGGCATCCGGTTCTATGATGTTGGGGCATGTTGGCTACATGATTCGGTTCTACACGATTTAAAAAGGGGCGATGACGCCAATGGCATCGGTTCACCTGCACAACCTTTGCGGTGGAAGGGGGTTAAAGATTCTCAATTTTGGCACCCGTCAGCACCGGTGCCAGCTGCTACACCTGGCAAGAAGGCTAAGATTTCCGCGTGTAAGAACACCACAGGGCTACCGTTTTTGAAGCGGCTCAAATAGCCGGATGGAACCACATCAAAGCACTGCCTGTTGGACTGCAAAAAAACGAAGTTGACTTTATAGCTGTCGGCCACCATTGCTAGTACCAACCACTAGTGTCTTCCTTTTATCTACAAGGACTTCGCCGCCCTGGGCTCCTAAGTGTATGAAAGTATGGCACGGAGCGACGGCGCCGAATACCCATATTTACACAAAGAATTTTAGAGCGCCCGCCGCGGGATTCGAACCGGCGACCTCTGGATTGTGAGTCCAGTGCGCGGTCCGATTGATCCACACGGGCGGGACTGCAACACATATATATTTATCCGACGGGAGCGGCCCAAAAATACGTTTTTTTGACGTAATCTTCGAAAGAAATTCTATTTCAGATAAAATGAACACACGTGTTGTGACGGCAATCAAAACAAGATGAATATAAAAGCTGTCATTTGCTACTCAACACATAAGCGCCTCTAGCGGCGTATCCGAAAAGTAGAAACCATGTTTTCCGATTTTTGAAAAAAGTCCGTTACACTTTTGGGACAAGCTGGTGACCTGGACTTTCATGTCTGTTTGTCTGTGGGGAAAGGTCATGTTTGTGTTCCACTTGCCCCACCTGCCAAGTGCTGCGCTGAAATCCCATTGAAGCCATCAGTGCGGGTGGGCGCTGGTGCTTTCCCAGGGCTTATGCGTGTTTTGCGCTCGCTTTTGTGGGCAGTTGAAGGCAAAATTTCTATGGCCCGGTGGGGAGCCGTCTTTCTCAATGAACTTTTCCCTCTTTTCTTCTGGACTTTTTTACAGAAGTTCTCAATTGAAACGGGGTTAATCTCGCTACATAAAAATACGATTTTATTTTGACAGCTCAAATCGCGCCATCTTTTGTCAAAGTAACGCATCAGCCTATCCATTTGAAAATGGTGCCCACTTCACCCCAAATGGCCCGTCATACCTTGGATGCACTTCCAGGAATTTCTCAGCCTGGTAAAAGCCTCGGATGACAGGCTCGCGACAGTACGCGATGACCTTGTGCCTCGTTGTCCCGGCGCGTTGGTGGCCTTGTTGCAGCGCCTCCCACACGTCGCTGGCGAGAGTGTTCCTGATGGCCATCAACCCCCGGGACCTGGTTAAAAGTTC
The DNA here is from genome assembly GCF_016801865.2 of Culex pipiens pallens. Classification (NCBI taxonomy): domain Eukaryota; kingdom Metazoa; phylum Arthropoda; class Insecta; order Diptera; family Culicidae; genus Culex; species Culex pipiens. The sequence goes on from NC_068939.1 coordinate 22,364,085, forward strand.
ACGCGCGCACACCTGGCTGTGCATAAATATAGCCGGCGAGCAAACATCAGGATCAAGCATAGGGGGCGATTTGTTTGAATGCATTTTTGAACATTTATTTAGTATTTGAAATGGCTAATGTGTTTGCTTTCTTTGGCAGATTGCGTCAGTTTTGCACTCAAATTGGGTCCTAAAATGAAGCTTAGATTGCTTATATTATTGTTTACATCGATAAAGCTTATTTTTCTGAGTGCAATGACCCTTTGTACGACCACAAAGAGTTTAAAATGGATTTTTAAATCAATTTTGAAAAATTAAACTCGCGGTCCTTTTTGACAGAAAAGGTCCTACTTGACAGCTCTTTCCAAGGGGACCATAGTTGATCCATCGAAAAAATGTTGTCTCGTCAACTTTTTTTTGCATAAACATAACAAAAAGTGTTCAGAAATGGTTTTTAAGCCTGTTTTTAATCGTTGTACATACAAATTTACTTAGGGCTTTAGGACCCTATTAGTGCTGAAAAGAAGGCGTTGGCATTTTAGCACTACAAAGAGATAACTTCTCATGAACTCGTGAACCCTGTGAATAGGCAGGCCATTTTGTTGCCTCTGTGCTTGCATACAGTTTTATGCAACTGACAAACGCGTGTCAATAAGCAGTGGTGAGTTTGAAATGGTCATGGTGAGTTTCAGATCATTCAAACTGAACGTTAAATTTTTGATTGGTGGATTTTTAAAGAGGTTGACGTCAGTTTCCGGTGCAATCAAGCTGACGAAAAAAAAACATCAAATTTATATTTAGCAAACAAAAGAACATGGAAAACCCGCTTCCACAGGGCATCTCCAACCAAAGAAGCACCTCAAGAAGCTTTTCTATCGAAATTTCCCCTTTTCAAGTGCAAAAAATGGAAATCGAAAAAAATCTGCAAGGCAAATTTTCAACTGTCGGATAAAAATGTGTTTAAATAGTCATGTTTTCACTTTTTGACAAAATTTAATATTAGAAAATATATGTCAAGAAAAAAATCAATAAATTCTTGTGACCCCGTTCAAGTGTCCCTTGAGGAACCAAATAAATTTGCGTACACACGTACAAAATCTAGATAAAACTTTCTTGTGTTTATTTGATGCTCTCTTTCCTCCCGGCAACCGTCTGTTCCACCCCAACCTTTTTTTCTTGAAAAGAGAGCGCCATCAGCTTCCAAACCCCTTCCACGATCTTTGATGAATAGTGGGCGAAAATTGACTTTGAAAGGATTTACAAGACGGGGTTTGCTTGTGACTTGTGATACAGTTGTCTGATTAATTTCCTTTTCCCACCTTTTTTGCTAAGAATGGTCAAAACAAGCTTGGTGATAAAAAGGTGGGAAATTCAATTCTAAAGGCGATCTGTCAGAATTCATCAGACTGTCAACTGTCAGATTGTACAAAAGACATTTCCTTAGCAAGATGACTAAATTAAGATTAGTGCAATAAAGGTGGGATTAACCTTGAATGCACAGCTTCCTATTGAAATATTTGTTTCGCTCAAAATTTCGTTTGCCAAATTTTCCAAAATTGTTGTTACGAGAACCGCCATTGTACTATTCGAGCATGAGAGCCATTATTCAGCTCGGTTGCTTCCGCAGCGTTTTCCTCGAGTGCAACAAAAAAAAAAGGGAAAATACTCGTCCCAGAATGAGCGCAACGAAAATAAAGGTAGGAAAAAGTACATAACCTTTAGTTTAGTATTGTTGCTTCCCGGGCAACGGGTATATCCGAAAATCCCGCGTCAAAGAATGAAGAGAAAAGAACCCACGTGGGGGCCTGTCGTGTTGGGCTAGGGACTGACCGAAGTTCTGTCATGTTAAGGAATTTGATGATGCACCACGAGGTATACTGGGGGAAACAAAGGTGATGCGGGTTCCGAAAAATGTTCCACCATTGGAAGGTTCTTCCAGGAAGAACCTTCTTTTGAATGGAGCACCCGCAGTCGAGCAGTTTTTGACAGTTCGCTCCATAAGAAATACATTGTAGAAAAAAGCAAAAACTGCTCGTATGGAAATGCTCCATTCCGCGGTAAATGAAACCACAGACAAACATACGTAAATCGTTGAACAACATCATCAATCATTTTTCACTAGAGCCATCTAGTTGTGAACGAGTGCACTGCATAAAATGTTTGGTAGCGTGTGTGTATAAAAATTCAATCAACTGTCAAATGCGTGTAAACGTGCAGTGGTGAATTTAAATTAACCGTGGTGAGATGATGCAAATTGATTGTTATATTCTTGAATGATGGAAATGGAATATTTTAAATACAGGGAATACAAAAATCTTTAGTATCGACTGTATATTGAACCGTATCATGTTTAGATTGATAGGAAATTTCTTTCAGAAACAAAAAAAAAAACTATGATGAATCGTAAATATTGACAGGAGAGAAAATGCTCCTTTTCCCACCAGTGGCACGTTTTCCGGGTGCACCGTCGGGGTGCAAGAAACTTATTCAAAGCTTGCGAATAACAAGCAAACCAACACGGGAAATCGGAAAAGCTTTTGCATAAAAAGATACACAATGAGAAAAAAAAAGTGGAAAAGAAGAGTGAAATCTCACCAGCAGACAACACGGAAAAGTTTGTTTTGAATACACAATTTCTCACCCAGAGATGAGGGGAGAAAAAAAGAAGGAAAGTGTCCAACACTTTGTCACGAAACGCTAAGCCGTTCACTGTTGTGCCTTGCGAGATCATGAATAAAATGCAAAATATTTTTTTAACGTTTTTTTTTCTGGCGATGGTAGCAAGGACACTGTTCTTGACCTGTACACAACGGAGTTTTCTGAACGAAAATTTGCTCTCAGAAAAAAAGTCTTGAGTCGATTTTAGACCAATAAATAGATTTTAGACCAGTAAATAGTCATAAGTTGTCGCGTTTTGAAACAAAATACAACTTTTTTTCTCAAATTTCTTCGAAACCCCTGTTACCAACATGATTATTTCAATTGAAAAACTTTGGAAAATGCCTTTCTATGAACTCATTGGTCCTTATTCTTCCCCGAGCATTCTCGTTCTGGGTATGATTGACAGATTTCACGGATGACGAAGAAACCTCTTTTTTCCCCGGGACACGCACCCACTCGAGCGGAAATTTTCTGTGCGGACAAAGTATACTGAGAATTTCTTTCCGAGCCGCGAGCCCTTCTGCCTACGAGGTTTTAGTTTCAGAATGATAATCAGCTTTGAATCTCGGACTTTTGAATAAAGCCTGGAACAGATTTTCGCGCAGAAGGATAAGGCGAGGACAAAACCACTTAACCTTGACGAGGACTAATTGAAAATGTTTTGGTCCGGGGTTTTTGAATGACTAAAGTGAGAATTTCGGAAAAGCCCGGAAAGTGGGATGAAGTCTGGATGTTATTCTGAATTTAAGGCTGGGAGGAAAGGACGAAGAAGGACCATCGACAAGAAGACTTACTCGAGAGGGGAAACGTGAAGGTCAAGTTCGATTCAGAAATTTCAAGTTGTGACACACACCATCAATAACAGACCAAAATTGAGCCTTTTCAACCTAAACTTATTTCAATTTATCTTTAAAAATAAATAAGTCATGACCCTTGTTTCTATTTAAGTTTGTCATAAATCTTTTTCAAAATTCATCAATTAAAAATCTAACGGTCAATTTGAATGATAAGAAACTCACCACACAATTTTTTAATTCACCACAGCCCATTTACACGCGTTTGACGTTTGTCAGTTTGATGAAATCTAGATTAGAGAGCCTGGAGCTTATTAGAGAACGGACATCTCAAACCAAAAGTACCAATCGAAGCACGAGAACTGTCAAACGGAGGTACCAATCGAGCATAAGACATAGGATTTTGCTCGATTGGTACCTCCGTTTGACAGTTCTCGTGTTTCGATTGGTACTTTTGGTTTGAGATGTCCGTTCTCTAATATGCTCCAGGCTCTCTAATCTAGATATGATATGTTAGTTATTGCTCGAATTGATAGATGGTTAATGAGTGGCGAGCACGTTTTTTTTTCAATTTTTAATCTGCAACCAACCATCACTTCACATCGGTGATGAGTCAACGAATCCTTCCTGGAAATCACCATCATTAGAAGCATCATCCCGGTTTTATCCCGTCCCTTCCCCCAACTTTTTACCCCACTGGCGAAGATTTTCCGGTTTAGGAAACTCTCATCAACATACTTTATTGGCCATTCACCCTCCTTTTACCCCCACCCCTGAAAGGATGAATATTGCATACATGGAAGGTTTCAACCATTCATCACCTACTAACCCGGATTTTATGCAAGGATGGTGTACACAGAAAAAAATTGTGTAAATTTGGAAGCTTTAATTTTGAAAGGTTGAATATTACCTCTTTTATGATGTAATTTTACCTCAATTAAGACTGAAAAAGTGACATTACACCAGAAAACCAGAAACATTTTCAGAGGTAAAATTACACATTTTTTCTGACATAAAATATGTACCTCTTCCCAGATGTAATATTACCATGATTTTTTTTTTCTGTGATAGCTTTCCCAGACCTCCTCCGTGCAAGTGGGTTATTCAGGTTCGGTTTGGTGTTGAAAAGGTGCTGACAAGACTGTTTTTTTTTGTTTGTGTTGAGAATCGATGCAACTCGAATATCGAATCATTGCTCCCAGAAGGGGAATTTACGAACTTTTGGTGGGAGTAGGATACAGTCTAAATTATTCAATTAGTTTGGTTGCAAAATTTAATGGAAAAATGGCAAAATAAAAAAATATACTGATTGTTTTTAACTTGGTTTACGAAAGTTGTGATAAGTATTTTTAACAGCACCTGGAAATATTTTTTTTTCTTTAAAAATTTGTTGTTGGAGTGTTAGTCTACACCTCAACTTCACCTCCAGATGCCCGTCTATCTAACAAATTGTCAAAAAATAATTGAAGAACGAATCACTGATCTTCAACCCTAAGTGTATTTTTCTTGAAACTCGAGATATTTGTCTCAGAAAAAGTCTGAATTTTCAATGGAAACCAACATCCTAACAAAATTAAAAGCTTGTCCAACTACATGCTGTTCAATGTAAATTTCCTCGCTGAGTTTATATCTGCTTTGGAATCAAGAACCTTTCCACATTTAGAAAAAAATGTGGGTTAGGAAATTTTGTGTGTTTAAAAGAGTAGTTTTTTTTTCTTAGAGCAAAAATTGCTCAAAAAGACCTACTAAAAATGAAAAAAGTTTAAATTCCTACAAAAAAAAACATGTTTGGGCTTTTGACCTTTTCGAGGGTAAGGGAAAAAAACTTATAGTTACCTTGAAAATTGTTTTAAACAATTTAATAGCTTTTGTTGCAAACATAACTTTAAAAATAGTTTCAGATTTCAAACTCATTACAACTATCAAACATCTAAAAAATACTTTCCTCCTTAGATTTTCTATATACTTTAATGAGATTTTAGGCAATAATTTAGAAGGCATATTTTTTTGTTGAGTAATTATTTTTGAACAAATAAGTTCAATAATTTAAAATGTAAAATTGATTTGTAGCCCTTTTCATGATTATTTTTTCCTTGAATTTCAATTTATTGTTGAAAATAGTGTCTAGTTTTATTTACTCGATCGGAAATTTTACATACATTTCAACAATTTGAAAACACAAAAAAATAACAAAACTACGCATTTTCGAAAACAATCTTAATGTTTTGGTTTTTTTACAAAGTGGGTATCTAATGATTGGAAATTTACCATAAATTTTGATGGAAATATTTTTTTAAAGTCTTGAAAATTTTCCCAAGACTACGTTCTTTTGACTAAAAAAACAAACTTTTGGTTCGCTATATGGGTATCTAATGATCGGGAATTTTGCGTTACTTTCGAAAGTTATACCTAATTCTTTTCAAAATTTTCGCAAAACTTCTTATTTTCGAAAAAAAAAACTCAAAATTTTGTTTTTTTTTTACAAAATAGATACGATCAAATATTTTTAATTAGATTCGATAGTGCGTCCATCCCGGAAATTCCCGGGACAAAAATCCCGGGATTTTTCCAAAACCGGGAATTCCCGAATCCCGAGATTTTTCATATTTTGTCCCGGGAATTCCCGAAATTGAAAACATATCAAATTTTGGTCTAGAAATTCAGATTTGGTTGTGGAAATTAGTAATCGATAAGCATTTTAAAGCATTAAAATTTGTATTCGGCATATAACAGCATTAATTTGGCAGGGAAAATTGTTCAAATTTTCGTTTACAGATCCGCGAAATGCTTTGCGCCTTAGATATTTTCTACTAAATTTTATTTATTTTAAAAAAAGACTTATTATTATATTCACCTATATTTATGACTTTAAACTTGAAAAAAGCATAATATTTTAAAAATTATTTAACTTTTCATCATAAACCGGCATCTGGAGCAAATCAGGACAAAAGTAACGAATTAAGACAGCTGTTTGTTTAAGCTAATTTGTTTTTGAATAATGTACTGATTTCGATTACAACAGGAACAGATCAAAACAATTAGTACACCGATTTCCAAATTTATTGCTCTAAAATCTCCTGTACCTATTCAGACTGCAGTCCCGATTATCCCCAGTTGGTAGTTAGTTGGTAGTGACTTAAAGATAATTTTTAAAATATGTTTTCAAATATAAATAAAATTCTAAACTTATCCAAAGTGTTACATTGTCTGTTATAATTTTATTTCTTGTTTTTTTAGACACTTTCAATGAAATTGTATAAGCTTTTGTAGTTATATTATATAAATAAAAAAAATAAAGAAATATATTCAAAATTCTGGTTCAATTAAATTCCAAAGCACATCAAAGAACACATTTTTTTAATGTGTTTTAAACTATCTAAAGACTGCTGTCCTTGTTCAGATTGAAGTGTAGCTTATCACCATTAACAGTTTTGAGCTAATTCTATGATTTAAGCTAGAAAAACGTAACAAATATAATGAAAACATAGATTTTATGACTGCTGCAAAAATTTCCCGGGATCCCGGGAATTCCCGGGATTCAAAAAAAATTTTCCCGTTTCCCGGGAAATTCAAAACCCGGGAAAACTGGACGCCCTAGAAAATTAGCAACCTTTTTTTGAGAGCACTTAAATTTTTAACAAAACTACGTGTTTTCGAAAAAATAAGTTAAGTTATTGCAACATAGGTATCAAACGATCGGGAATCTTTCATACGTTTTGATAGTAACAAACTTTCGGATAACAAAACTTCGGATAATCGAGACTGGGCTGTATATGATAAATTCCCGATCATTTGGTACCCATATTGTGATAAACAATTTTTTAAGGTATTTTTCTGTAAAATACAGAGTTTTGTAAAAATTCAGAGCATTTAAGAATAATTTTTTTTTTTAAACTTGAAAATTACAATGGAAATAGAAGTCTAATCAACTGAAAACAATCTAAAATGCCCTATTCATTGCATGTTTGGGCTCGTTTGAAAATATTTTGGAAACTTATGATTGCAATACAACTGGACCGATGTGTAATGCATTTTAAAACACTTTTTTCATTAAAATGTTGAAACCGTGCCCTGCCAACGCACTGTGGGGTATTTCCATAGAAGCGAGCGGCCAAAATTTTGTTTTACTTTTTTGTGAATGAAAATGTAATGTTTGTACTTATTATAATGAAAACAAATGAAAATTGATATTAAAAAAAAGTTAAATTTTCGATTTTTTCATATATTTGAGCCCAGATGCATTAAAGTGGTGATTTTTAATATTCTAGCTCTGTCTATTTGATGCACGGAATGGCGGCTTATGCTATGTTATAGTTTCTGGTTTACTTCCAACCCCCTTCCCTTCCTCTTGAGTTAAAATCCACCGCTCTTTGGAGATCCCCGCCCCTCCTCCCCCTCCAAATAAAAAACGATGTTTGCGGTGTTTTAGAATTTTAGACAGTTTATGGAACATTCTCGCCCACGTTTTTTCGTTGATCCACTTGCTAAATTCACGCTTTCCACGATAAATTCTGCTAAATCAAACTCACTATGTAACCAATTACTGTTAGATGACTCAACATATGAACTTCTTCTATGGGCTTTTGTATACCTCGAATTTTTTACAGAACAACATGCGTAGTTTTTCCATGAGTTGATCATGTGATGGTTCTGCAATGTTGTAATTCTTATAAATATACTCGAAAGCAGTTCTCACGTTTTCAGAATAGTGCTTCGTTACATCGTACAGGGACACTACGGTATTATCTCAGAGTAATCCAGAGTGACCAGTCCGAAGGAATGTCATTTCATTTTTTGGCTCCATAAGGTTTGCTGGTAGCAGGCGTGCGATGTACCTGCGATGTACCACCAAGTTGAACCAAAAATCAAGAGGCAGTGGGAACTTTGTCTTACTCTGTGGTATTATCGACGGTATTATTATCCATATTTTCAAAAAAAAAAAAAACACAACAACTAATATATGAATATATGAATATTCAAAGAATTGTTCTGTGAAATACTTAGCATAGGTATTTCTAATTTTATAAAACGTACCCAAGTACCAGTACCAACAGTCATGACTACCTAATCAATTTTAAAACATGCATAGCAGGTACTTCATTTCTTTTAACCAAGCGTATACGCGAAATGCACTTTGAAATTTGGAGACAAGTTAGGACATGGTGCAAATTTTAAGCTGAGAAATTTTCAGATCGCACAAATGCACACAAAAAAAGTACTTCGTTAACAAAATTGAAAAAAAGTAAATTTTGAATTAAAATTCATCTTTTTGTATTTTTAGTATTTTTGTTAGCCTGTAAAAGCATGTTTTGTTAAATTTTATTAAAAAGTTGAATCAATTACCTTTCTGAATATATATCGGAATGTATGAAAATTCCCGATCATTTATATTGTAAAAAACTGAAATTTTTAGTATTTTTACAAAATACGTAGTATGTATTATGATTTTTTTTGTATCTTCAAAAATTGTGCCAAAACTGTTGAAATGAATGTAAAATTAGCAAAAGCCCAAAAATGCCCTTTTTGATAAAAACTACAAAAACAAACTATATGAAATGTATTTTAAATGGTTTACAATGAATTAGACAAGTTTTTTTTTCCAATCAAAAACACTTAGAAATTGTAATAAATCTTGCATGGTCTAATGAATTAATTTAAGAGTTGTACCAGTCACTGGCTGGCATCATGTACAATTTCCAAAAATATTTTTTTAGGGAACAATTTTTTTCAAAATCTACGAAAATATGATATCGAAGAGATCAAAAAATGTAATTTTTAACATAAAAAATCAGATCTGTTTTTTTAGGTATGACTTAAAAGAGACAGCTAACACTTCAAAAGACTTTACATTAATTGTCATTCTTTCGTACGCAACTATACATTATATTTTAACCTTTTTTGAGTGTACCTTCAATACTGTCCAACAATCTCCTGTTTTTTCAAAAAATCACAAAATCGTTGAAACAAATATTGTCTGTTATTTACTTTAGCTCATAAGTTCTTTTAAATATACAGTATGTAAAAAAAGTATTTACACCCCTTGTGCACTATGCACATTTTGTGATGAAACATGTAAACAATTTAAAGTTTGACAGAAACCTAGTACTACGTTTTGTTCAGAAACTCATGTTGAACATTTTGCTACAAAAAGCTCATGAAAAGATAATTTCTATAAAAAGTTATACAACAAATACTACTACAAAAATAAAAAAAGGTGCAAAAAAAGTTTGTACACCTTTCGAAAAATTAACATAAATAAAGTTATTTGTTGAGAAATCACCATGAATCCAGTCTCTATATATTTATATAACTTAGTAGTTAGTAAACTTTATATTCAATCCAAAATATTTTTTTAATCAGTCAAGGATGCCTATTTGGAGTTGAGAGACTGGATTCATGGTGATTTGTCAACAAATAACTTTATTTATGTTAATTTTTCGAAAGGTGTACAAACTTTTTTTGCACCTTTTTTGATTTTTGTAATAGTATTTGTTTTATAACTTTTTATAGAAATCATCTTTTCATGAGCTTTTTGTAGCAAAATGTTCGGCATGAGTTTCTGAACAAAACGTAGTACTAGGTTTCTGTCAAACTTTAAATTGTTTACATGTTTCATCACAAAATGTGCATTGTGCCCAAGGGGTGTAAATACTTTTTTTACATACTGTATATTGGTCCATGTTTACGTCAAAATTTAAAATTTGTATATCAATATTTCCTAGGTTCATGTCGATTCACACAGACAGACACAGTCCAGACTCGATTTTCCGAAGTTCGATTATACGAAGGTTTGCATGGGACTTCGGATAATCGAATCACGACCAAAAAATATTTTGTTTCGTTTTTTTCTTTTTCTTGTTTAAAATATCAAATTCGAGTTCTGCGACCCCATTTTAGTCAAGTTTGAAGAGTTAATTGCCTATTAAATAAAAAAAAGCATTTTTTTCAATATTTCATCACCGCTATATTGGTCGCCATCTTGGATTTACCAATTTTAAATCACTTTTGCGTAGTGTAGGGGTATAATTAAGCTCAACAATCAAAAATTAGACAACGAAAAAATATTTTTTTCGTGATTCGATTATCCGAAGTGAAATTTTTCCGAGGCCTTCGGATAATTGAGTCTGGACTGTATTCAATAAGCAAACAACGGAAGGTTATTCAAGTCAGCTCATAATCTTTATTTAATTATTCTTGCATAATTTAAAAAAAATATCATAATACATCAGCTCTGCCATTTGCGATATTTTTTTCTCCATACTCCCATATCACAAGACTAATAAACATCACCACCAGCACCGCCATATAAAGGTGAAAAAAAACCCATAGAAAACATACATCATAAACACCAGTCTGGCACACTCGCACCGACCCAAATGCCCGCGGAGTTCGTTGCATAATTCTTCGCACCTTCTTCTGAGCTCGCTGCCCGACTACAAGAGCTGCGGTGTTATCATTCGCTATCTCAAACTAGCACGTCCTCTCCCTCTCCGGCTCTCCCACTCCCCCACCCGCGAGTTTTCTACTTCTTCGCTTCAGCTTCGGTCGCAAGCTTTTAGTAGGTCATCCAACGATTTTCCCTTGCTGTTGGGGAAAGCAGCGTCTCTCCTTCACATGTTATCCTTGAAAGAATGGCTCTGCTTTTGCAGCATAAAAATTTTCTTCTTTTTTTTCGTCCCCAAACTCATAAGACGAGCGCGCACCCATACAAGCGCGGTCAAAGTGAGAAAATTTGGCTCACTTTTCACTCACGGTTCGGCTGTGTGTGAGACAGATTCTTTCTTTCTGCAAAAAAAGGTATGCTTTCCCACCATATTTGTGTGTGTGTGTTGTGTGGGTGGGGGTGGGTGGAATGCACTTTTGCCAACCACGCTGAAAAAGAACACAGCTTGTTAAAGTTGAAAACGAGAGTGCGCGAGAAGGTGGGAGAAAGTGAGAGAAAACGAGAGCGAGAGAGAGAGCATACATTAAAGCATAATTGCACGGGCACAAACACACAGGCAGAAAGTAGTTCAAGCAGTAGCAGCAGCATGGTTTGTTATTATGAGTGGGTGAGAGATTGGATTTTGCAAAAGAGAACGAGGCAACATTTTTCATAATTTATTATCGATCGGCGTGCTGTCTGGTCTCCTCGGCCGAGGTTGGTGTTGGTGGTGGAATTGTCGTTGATTTTCAAGCACCAATACAGTTGGAAATGGCAGCAGCGATTGGATTGGATCCCTCTCGTGAGAGAAGTGGACAGGGGTGCTCTGTTTATGTTTGTTGTCAAATTGCGATAATAAGTGATCGAACATAAAAAAAAATATTTTTTTTTAAATTTATGCATAGGTACATAATATTATATTATAATGCATAGATACCGTAAAGTGGGGTGACTTTGATAGGATTTCAATTTGTTTTGTGAATATTTTCCAACAGGTAAGGTTTTTCTCAAGATTATTATTTTTAAAACATGTACTGGGGTAGGCCACACAAAGTCCATGCACTATTTTGGAAAAAAATTTTTTTTTAATAGTGTTTAGAAAAATAGTTAAGTTAAAAATTCTTCGTTTAAATTCCGGGGTGACTTTGATAGTAATAGTTTTTCTTGTTAAAATCATATTTAAGATGTTCAAACTTTATTTGTACGTTAAATGTACCATCACTAAAGTAGCTGATATAGTTTTAAAGAAAAAAATCAATGTTAATATTTAGTTAACTAAGTTTAAAAGCTTTTTAACAAAATACATTTAAATTTTAGGTAAAATTGTTAAAAGTCGTAATTTTGCCTGATTTTTTTTAAACTCGTTTTGTATAAAAATTAACGATTTATATTGCATTTTATAATAAATTCGAAGCACGATTCACAAGTTTTCACATTTTATATGAAATTTGTTCAACTGAAATTGCCTATAAATATGGAGATTTTTTTAAATTGTGTTTCAAAAACACATATATTTAATATTTATAAACATATTTAACCTTCTCCTAGTGGAAAATTGTCCAATGAATCCGAATATGCATTCCATTTAACGATTCAAAATCATGTTCATTGAGAAAATCATGACACTTTTAGAAGTTTAAAATAATGACTTTCATCAACATTTTCTTAACTATAGTTAACTAACTTTTTAAACTTTTAAAAAAATTATGAAAAGTTCTTCTTGAGGTACTTTGAACACTTCTCTACCACGGTCAGTATGATTCTAAACCATTCCGTACGTATTTTAATTGTACTCTTCATTTTGCGGAAAAAACCTATCAAAATCACCCCGGCTATCAAAGTCACCCCGTTTTACGGTATTTTAAACTGTATTGAAATAAAGGTTCTAAGCGCGGAAATGGTAATTTTTGGAGACTCAAACTTTTTAGCAAATAATCCTAAAAATATGGGGTCTTCGGAAAAGTTTTTCCAAATTCAATGATGACACAGTCCAACAAGATTTTGTCTCTGAGACGAGTATATGTGTTCCTAGTAGAATTTTGCCTGCTGAATCCGAATCCGGGTCCAGAATTGCTCCAAATGGTCCCAATTTTGAGATACACCCGTTTGAAATGTTAGTTTAGGCCAAAATTAGCTACTTTGTTGACTATTTTACAAAAGAACTATTGAATAAACAACTAAACCAATACATGTATCTTAAAGTTCACGTTTTCCCCTTTCTGAAACACCCCTGGTTTTTAAAATTTGATTGTTTCTACGCATATTTATAGCCATTTTCAGTTGGTTCTCATTCAAGTTTTTCCAACTTGCATGCAAGCCAAATTCTAATTTTAAAATGGCTATAAATATGCGTAGAAACAATCAAATTTTAAAAACCAGGGGTGTTTCAGAAAGGGGAAAACGTGAACTTTAAGATACATGTATTGGTTTAATTGTTTATTCAATAGTTCTTTTGTAAAATAGTCGACAAAGTAGCTCATTTTGGCATAACTAACTTTTTAAACGGGTGTATCTCAGAATTGGGACCATTTGGAGCAATTCTGGACCCGGATTCGGATTCAGCAGGCAAAAATCTACTAGGAACACATATTCTCGTCTCAGAGACAAGAAACATTTGATTTTTTGTTGAACTGTGTGATCTAAGTTCCGAGAATTTGTAAGTATTGGATATTGGATATTACGCCTTCCACAGGTAATTCACAATATATTCAACAGGCATTTTGGTAGGGGACCATCCACAAAACACGTGGACACTTTTTTGAAATCTTGGACCCCCCCTCCCCTCGTGGACAATTTTCATACAAAACAAAAAAAAATTGTATGAAGCGTGGACAATCGCTGAACCCCCCCCCCCCTCTGAGGTGTCCACGTGGTTTATGGATGGTCTCTAGCAGTTGTCAAAATAAAAAAATCCCTGCATACCAAATTTAAATGTATGTTTTGAAGATATTTTTCAGTAAACAATTACAATGAATTATACATAGTGGAGTGTGGTAAAAAAATAAGTGTTTTTGGGCCTTTGCAAATATTAAGATTGATTTGAAAATATTTTTTTTCGAAAGATCGGGGAATTTCACGACAGTTGCCCTTTTTGTCATTTAAAATAGATTATCGTCAATAAATAATTCATCGCTATTTTGGGTGACATAAAAAATCGTCCTATTTCCTGTTTGCTTTTCTTTCAGAGGTGCTATTCTAGCAACAATCGGTCCAATTTTAAATGTGTTTGGATTCAAATTGATATGACATTTTCTGATTTTATCGGAAAAAAAATCTCAATGGTCAAGCTTGGTTATGATTTCTACTCCTACTACTTATATTCACATATTTTACAAAAAAAAACTGTTTTTTTACTCTAACTAGACAACGGGGCACAATATCAAAATTTCCTTTTAAAGTAAATTTAATTTTTCAACGAAAAATAAAGATTTTTTTTTCAATTTTTACAATTTTCGCCTATACAGTCTAGACTCGATTCATGTTCGGTAATCAGAAAGATTGTATGGGTCTTCGGATAATCAAATCATGAATAAAACATTTTGGATAGTAGTAGTAGTATAGTAGTAGTAATAAATTTTTAGCAACATGTGTCAAAGCTCAAAAATGGCATTTTTCGTCTACTTCTTATCTAAAAAGAAGAATTTTCAAAAATGTAATGTCTTTTGGCTTTTTTTTAATTATGTATCTATTATTTTTCTGAGGAGTAAAAATTGTGCAAATTTTGGAGCTGTAAAATTTTATAGCGTTTATTTCCTTTTTCACGATGTAATTCATGAAAAGATGTAAATTCTTAAAATAGATCGACAAAGTGCAATAGCGATACATATTTTTTGTTACGTTAATCATAGACTTACATTATAGACTGAGTACCCTTAATTTTTTTCTAATAATGTCAATCCAATATGTTTTTTTTCTATTAAATTTAAATATCTTGCGACAAACAATGTACCTCTGAAATAAAAAAAAAAAATGGCATTCGAGGTTTAGCCTAAAAAGATTCGAAGCTTTAGGTAAAATGCTCACTGGGTGGTATCATAATGTTTCTGAAAAATTAATTGCACCAATATATTTCTCGGAGTTTCATCATTTTGTAAGAAAGGCTCTATTTCACCTCTGGTGATATTAAATCGGGTTTTTCATGATATAAAAGAAGTATTCATTCCTAGATAAAATATTTTGATGATTTTTTATACTTAGTAAAGTAAAGTATATTTTTAGTTTTTTAAAGGAAAAACAATACATTTTTTGTGTGTTATTAATTTTGAAACTATATTTGCAGCAGCCTTAAACTTTGAAAAATATTAGGTCTTATTCCATAAAAGAATCTTGTGCAATATATAAAAAGCTAGTTGCAATGTTTTCGGTGTTTCAATTACAATTTCAATTTGTGTTTTATTAGAATTTAACAGAACTGCTCTAGGATGTTACATTTGTTATTTTTAGCATTTTATATACAATTTAGATACCTATTTTTTTGCAATTTTGGACAGGAGATTGGAAACTGACTTAATATTTGTTGGAAATATGTTACTTGTTACATATTTTCTTATTTATTTGTGTTGAAAAATTTAGGTGAAACTCTAAGTTTAGCATTAAATAAAATTACTTCATAAATATTACACAGTTAACATGAGGTTCAATTATCTAAGAATCGTTTAAACATAACATTCATCAATTTTCTACCGATTGTACTTTTTTTTGGTTCAATGTAATATTAATACTATGACATTTTAAACTAAATTTTAAATGGGTTGGAATTGATTGGAAGACAAAAATAATGAAAATATGTCTAGCGGCTTTGAGATAAAAAATCAAAGGTTCTCAGGAGCTCTTGCAAGAAATGTTTTAACCAGTACTCAAACAAAACTTATAATCTTATCTTATATTGTATAACTAAATAAAAAATAGACAATTTAAAACAATTATTGTATTTTATTACAATTCGTTGTATTGGATTCAAAAAGCAATCTGATAAAAAATGAACAAGAAATATTAAACCATTTAGAAAGTTCCTTTTCATTAAACAGATGACATGAAAATAGTGTAATGATCGACATTATTGTATTCAGTTTTCAAGTTTTAATCCTGTGTATTAAAAAAATATGAGTATTGTTATAGGTTATCATCTAAAGTCTACCAAAAACATTTAAAGAAGGAAATAAATGCTTATCAAATACTAGAGTCATTATTTGAATTGTTTTATTAAATTTAATATGCAAACTGACAAGTGACATGAACTAGCTTAAGTTTATATGAAACAAGGTGAAACTTTGAAATGTTTTAGTATTCAAAATATTTATTTAGGAAACGTTGATACCGCATTGATTTAAAACATTCTTAACTAAAAATCTTGAATCAATTCATCGTTAACTGCGTAAATGTAGAAAATAGAATATTTTTAAACTTTATTAAAATATCATTAAACTAAGAATTAATCCTAATTAATTTCCCTTCTAATTAATTTAAAAAAAAAACTTATCAAAAAGGTTGAAATATAATTAATATGTTCAAAGCATTTAATACTTTATACTCGCAAAAATACGAATATCTACAGTTCAATATCTGATGTGTATTTCTTAAATGAGTAAAACCATAGTAAACTATTGTTTTTAGAAGAGTTAGTCACATTCTGGGTTATTTACTCATGAAAAATGGCAGCTGAACACATCTTCTGATAGATAAACTAAATAAATCATAAAATAACAAATGTTTTGTTAGTCAATTCAAACTACAACAATTTCCATTCTATTTTTTAACCAAATCCCGCGGAACCCCTGCCCAGTCCTTGCTCGTTCCCCACATCCCATCGCATCCCGTTCGTCGTCTTCGCCGCCGTCAAAACAGGACTTTCTGGACCCCATCCAAGTAGCTGATCCAACGACTACATCGGTACACCTATGTTGTCATGACACTCCCCTTCATCCCCGCACCAAATAGCAAAAGATGTTCCAGAGTGTGCCACCCAGCCAGGCTCCTCTCGTGTGATGTTGTGTTGTGTGCAGCCAGTCTGCTACCAATACTAGCGCTGTTTTTCGGAGAGGTCTGGTCTCAACCTGGTCTGCTCGACCGTCTTCAGGCAGTTTCTCTCCGCGCGTTCATCGTTACGGTTCAGCAGCAGCTCGTATCGTGTCGCTGGTATCGTCGTGCCGTGCCGTCTGTCGTTGCGCGAGCTGACACTCTGGATATCTCTGGGCGCTGCTGATCTTCCTGAGCTGCATCTTGGCTCAAGTGGAATCGGTTCCTGGCTTGTTTGGGGCGATCCCTGGCCAGTTCTGAACACACCTGGATAGCTTGTCTGAGGGTGTAGCAGTGTATGCGCTGTTTGTGGATGGTGGCTCAGCTCAAGGTGGAAAGTTGCAGTTTCGCTGAGATGTGCTGGTAGTGTGTAGTGTCTCGTCTGCGGACACAGTCTCCAGGGACCTCTTGGGGGGGCGCACAGTTCGGATAACCATATCAATCGCTCGGGGGCCCCAGTTTTGACTGTCTCTTAGCGGTCAAGCTCCTCCCGCACAGTCGCAGGCTGAAGATGTTATATGTGTACAAATATTTAGACATAAAATAAGCACAAATATGCAAAAGTGAAGAGGTTTTTTTGCTGCTTCTCTCGTCTCCTTACACTCTGTGTACGAGGTATATCTACGGCCCGATTCCACCACGCTCACACGCACAGATCTGGTCTGGTACGTCACACACTGGCGTGTAGCGGACCCCGGAGAAGGTGAGCAGCACTCTCAGCGATTCTCCGGCGCTCTCCACCGCCTAGTTCGAGTCACTAAGTTGACCTGCTGGAGAGCGAGAGTACACGTGAGAGAGTGAGAGAGCGAAAACGTGCTCCAAAGGTGGGTTGTGCTTCGGATTGCTCGAAAATCCCGGTGTTGACGCGACGGGTCGACGGGACACCTGTGTGCAGCAGCCAGCATCCAGCAGGGTCCAGACCGGACCCAGGCCCCGGAGCAATCGAGCGTTACGGAAAACGCCTGGTGCGCGCGTGTGTTCTTCGAGTCCAAACCTGCTCAAGCTGGGGGTGGTGCGAAACTTCTTGCTCAAGGTTAGTTCCAGCAACAACACCGTCTGTGCGTATTTCGTGTTCCGAACGGTGCGTGAAAGTTTTGGTCGGGTTGGTCGCGAAGGCAAGACAAGCCGAAGAAGCAGAAGAAGAAGCGTGAGCCAAAGTGGTCAATAGATATATGCTAATCGGAGGACGGCCCTTCAAGTGTGTTCGCGATGCGTTGAACCCGCGTCAAAACAACAAAACGTGTTATGAAAGTGTGTAGCCTGCACAAGAGGAATGCCAAAACAACAGCAGCTGGATTATCTTGTTTGGTCGGGAACGGAAAGTGAAAACCTTGGTAGCTCAATGTCGCTAGATCTGACCATAGAGCTGTCAACGCAACGGGGGGGCTGGACTGAAGATGGGCAGTGCTTCAACGCAAAACCGGATTCGTGTGCAGTTCGCTGAACTGCAGACGAGATTAGACGACCTGCCAAAGTCGGTCAAAGATATTACGGTGGTGTGGTGCGTTGAACTGCGGACGGTTGAGGCGTGAATGCAAATCTTCAACTTTAATAAGTTTTAAGCAAAATTGAGCAAAATATGTACTCAGGTGAACTGATCAAAACCTTGAAGAACGGAAAAATGGCGCGAGCCAAACAAAATACGTATAGGCGTTTGCTTCATTTGAAATTCTTTCCAAATTCAGCTGATCAAACAAGAAGAATTCCGCATTTGATGACATTTTATTGACTGGTATGGATGTGGAAGAGTCTCTCTCGAATTAATCAGAAGCTTTAGGTGGTTTATAGAGCGTACAATTTTCCGTCCCGGGAAAAAATCCCAGGAATTCCCGGGATTTCCCAAAAAAAAAAACAATTCTTTAAAAAAGCGAAAATGTACATTTGAGCCAATTTTAGAAAATATGCAGATTTTTTGTTAAAGAAATTAATAGGATTTTATTTAGTTCTATTAACTGTTAATATTGAATTAATCAAGTTTCATGGTTTAATTTTTTTCTGATTATAATTTTAAATTCAAAACTGAAAATAGATCTCTCCTAATGAAAATAAACTATTGCATTATCCAAAAGAATACTGGGTGTGATTTAGATTTTAATAAAATTATCCCTGAATCTATTTTTTTACGATTTTGTTTACCATGACCAATTTGGATGAAAATTGAATTGGTATCAATAAATATTTCAAATAGAATTGTGCAAGAGAAAAGTATTTTTTTTATAAAGCACTGGTGTTCTCTTAAGCTCTCAAGAAGAACTTCTTAAAAGCTCTTCGAGTGCAATTGAGAGTTCTTAACCTATATCTCAGTTGGGTTTCAAAATAATCTCTCAGGGTCTTCGGGAGCCTTAAAGATAAGCGTAATTAGCGTATTCTAATCACTGGCACAACATGCTGGGTGTCTTCTACGTGTAATGCCAAAAAAGTTCTTCTAAAAGAGGAGTTAGAGCGGATGCATGTCTGCTGGTGCTACCATAAGTGTTGAAGGGATAGTTATGCAAAAAATGGAAGACTGATTGGGAATGATGTTAATTTATCGTATAATTTAAATCATATTTTTGTGCTAGGAGAAGTCATTTATCAATCTGAAAACCAAAAATAAAACCATTAAAATATCAACAACTTCGTAATGTTTGAAAGGTGCTCAATGAATGCAAACATATTTTAAAAAATTGCTTCAAATTTTGAAAAAAAATGGGTTGCTTCAAGTAAGAAGATTTGCAAGAAAAATAAACTAAAAAAGCTTTACTATTTTGTTCAAGAGCTGAAACCAATAAGACTTGTTCTAGACAAGAAAATTGTCAGGAAAAACATAATGTCTAAATGATTTTTTTTAAATGTATTAATGTTAATCTTAATCACACTTTCTTAAACTGGTCACAGAAGCTAGTTTAAAAGAAATTTTATGATTCTGGATAATGGATTCATTTTATTCACTGTTTAAACAATTTGATTAAAAAATGCTTATCATCAAAACTTAAAAATGTATCTATTTTCTCCAAGTTGTAAGATATTTTACATGCAGCATGCAGTCAAGCTCTCAATTGATTCTAACACTTATTTTAACCATTGAAAACGCTGTCCTATACAATTTTGCTGCAATATATATCAGAATATATATCAGAAACAAGATCACAAAAAAAAATCAATAAATTTTAAATTTCCCGGGAAGCTTGATAAAAAATTTAAGTTGAGAAAAGTTTTTCAAACATTTTTCCAATAAGCTTTAAATTTTAAAGTTTTTCAACCTTTGTGATATTTTACGATCTTCTGAATAAAAATATTTTCATTATTTGAAGCCTACCATAACATTGGCAAAGGGCAAAATACTTATAATTTGACCAAAATTAAAAGTATAATTATTATTTTGCGCCTCCGGCTGAAAAACTATATAATAAAGAATAATAAAAAAAAAATATTATTTTGCTCACTGGAATTCCTATATGGGTTATTCCATCTCAACTGAGTACACTTTTGGACTCGACATTCACTGATTTGGACCAAACTTGGAGGGAACGTTCATCTATCGATAGTTAACATAAATCCCAAGTTTGGTGCTGATTAGACCATCCCTCTATTTTTGGCACCGCCCTCTTTTTTGACGAATTTCAAAAAAACTTTTTTTTCAAAACTTTGCAACTATTTGAGCAAAAGACTTTATAAAGGTTGCATTTTATAGAAAATTGTCCAAGGAATTCGATAAAAATAAAATTTTAGCCCTTAAATGCCCACTAATATTATATTTTAACGTTTTAAGTATTAAAAATCAGTTTTGACCAATTCCTTATGTTTTTATTTGTTCTATTTTATCACCATCGTGTTCCCCGGACAACTTTACATAATAATCAATGTAGACCTCAAACTGAAATGAAGTATTGGCGAGATACAGCGATTTTACTGAAAAAGATTGATTTTGCGCTACATTTTTTGATAATTTTCGGATTTTTTGGACTTTTTTTCCACTAGGAGAAGGTGAAATAAGTTTGTAAATAATAAATATTATGTGTTTTTGAAACAAAGACCTTCAAATTCATAGGCATTTTCAGTAGAACAAATTTCATATAATATGTGAAAACTTTTGATTCGTGCTTCGAACTCAGTTTAAAATACAATATAAATTGATATTTGAATAAACAAAACTAGGTTTATCGAATTTCAGAAAAAAAATCAGACTATTTAACAATTTTACCTAAAATTGAAATGTTTTTTTTTATTAAAAAGCTTATAAACTCATTTTACTAAATATAAACATTGATTTTTTAACTATAAAAAACTTAAAACCCCTATTGATGTTATAACATAACATACAATTTGAACACTTTAAATCTGATTCTAACTAAAAAGCTTATAAACTCATTTTACTAAATATAAACATTGATTTTTTAACTATTGAAAACTTAAAAACCCTATTGATGGTATATTTGACGTATACATAAAATTTTAACACTTTAAATCTGATTCTAACAAGAAAAACTATGACTTTCAAAGTCACCCCGGAATTCAAAATAAGAATTTTCAACGCAACTATTGAAAAAACTTTTATTCAAGAACACTGCATTTGACCTTGTCTGGCCTAGCCCAGTACAGTCCAGATTCGATTATCCGAAGCCTCGATTACCCGAAGTTTCGATTATCCGAAGTTCGATTATCCGAAGTTCGATTATCCGAAAGTTTGTACGGGACTTCGGATAATCGAATCATGACCAAAGAAATTTTCTTCCATATTTTTTTATTTTTTCATTTTAAACAGTAAATTTGAGGTCTGCGGCCCCATTTAAGTCAAATTTGAATATTTGATTGCCTTTTAAATAAAAAAATGCATTTTTTCAATATTTCAGCACCGCCATTTTGGCCGCCATCTTGGATTTAAAAATTCTAAATCATTTTAGAGTAGTTTATGGGACATACTTAAGCTCGACAATCAATATTTTTTTCGTGATTCGATTATCCGAAGTGAAATTTTTCCAAAGCCTTCGGATAATCGAGTCTGGAATGTACATGTTTTAAAAATAAAAGTCTTAAGAAATACCTTACTAGTTGGAAAATATTCCAAAAATAAATTCAAATCCTATCAATGTCACCCCGGTTTGAATTCCCGATAAAATGACAGGTTCCAATTTATTTTAACGGTTGCATAACGAATAATATCAGAGGTTTTAATTTTTTTATTTACCGTCAAATCGGGTGGCTAATTTTACATTAAAGTCACGTTGATATCAAATTTCCAAATCACATCCATTTCATTTTTTGAAAATTAAGCCTAAGGACAAAGTTTCACGCAAATCGAAGAGCCCTTGGGGCAACAGAATGACCGAGCAAGATTTCAGTCTTACTTCAGTGAGGAAGGTTAAACATCCATCAATAAATGAAATATCGAGTTGTCAAATAAACCAGAGCCTGAAAGATATTTCTATTTTCATCTTTAATAAACTAGAATCAAAATAATAATAAACATCCGTTAAATTTGAACAGAGCTCACCTACGACCAGTCCCCAAAATAAAACCCAATTCAATTCACTGTTTCAGAGAATTTTCCTCTCAAATCCAATCAAGCCACATTCAGCGGGGAAGCAACTCAATCAAACGGATTCGGCAAATCAAATTTCAATTTTCCGTCAGATTTTTCATTCCATTTCTTTCTGGTTTCCCCCTCGCCTCGCCGATCTTACGCTTCGTTCGAATTGATTTCCGGTCCCAAACATCCGTCAGCGATTCCGGACGCGGACGCGGGGGACGCACCGTGACCCATTTCGACGCAGAACCCCAAAATTGGCCATTATTGTGGCCGCATGTGGTGCTGCTTTCTTCAGGTTCCAAGAAATGAAACTCCCCCCCCAAAATCACACATTTGTTCGTGGTTAATTTATTCATAGGCAAAATTTTCTTCCACGACACTTAAATCATTATGAAAAAAGAAATTCTAGGCCCCCAACGCAAGGACCCTCTTTTTTTGCTCTTTTTATCTGCTTGACGTGCGAAAATTTATTAAAATTGTGTAATGCTTTGAGTACGGCTGGATTTGGTTGGGCGGCTGCCGGAAAGAGTAAATAAATAAAACGACAAACACACTCGGCATATTTCGTGGCAACTCTGGCAACTCATTCATCACTACCTAAACCAGAAGCAGGAAGGCTGGTGGAGACCCCTACACGCACCGCACACACATTTTCCGATTCCAATGTCAAAAGCCGTGAAAATTCTTTGGCATTTTCAAGGAAGGGGTATTTTGAAATAAGACACAGAGAAAATAATACTGAATAATATTTCTTTAGAGTAATTCTCGACGTTTTCGCAAATCGACTTTTCATTGTCCATCAATTCATTAAGTCCAAATAATTCATTTCATTGAAAAATGGTATGAAAAAAAAATCTAAAATCTGTATCCCAAGAAGTGATTTTCTGATCGATTTGTTGTCTAAGGCAAGGTTGTAGGTTGTGATTAGGACTGTTCAGAAAAAATAGTAACACTCTAATAAAAAATAACCCTTTTTTAAATAACTTTCTGTCACAAAAAAATCGATGTTGAGAAATTTGATAATTTCTAGAGTTTTTTTTGCAAAGGTCCTACAAGCTATCGTGTTTCGTATGTTTATAGGAACTTTTTTTTTAAACTCTAGATCTGTTTCATTTTTTGATTTATTTAATTTTTCAGTGAACAACGGCATGACCGTAGATTGACGTAGATTTCAATTTCATGAAGTTTGATATGTCGGATGGTAGGGTTTCTCTCATATTCTGGGAGTGTCCCCAAGGGGCCACAGGTAACCGGTTCCAGAATGGCCAGGATGGCTCAGCAAACAACGGCATGACCGTAGCTTGACGTATCTTTCAATTTCATGAAGTTTGAAGTGCAACATGATGGGTTTTCGCCAAAAAAGTCAAGTTGGCCGTTCATCGGGTACCCGGGAACCGGTTCCAGGTTACCTGGAACTGGCCAGTAACACTCCAGAGTGGTTCTGGCAATCGTGTATTGTATTTTGAGTAAGTTTTAGGGATCAATTTCAAATATCTTGAGTGAAATGGTAGCAATTATTCGTGAAAAACAGTAAAACATGAACATTTCGGATGTTACGGATTTCCGGAACCGGTTGGTCACCTGGCCCTGATATTAATATTTGTGGTCAGAGTACAGGGTACCTGTACAGAGTACCTGTCGAATGCAACCCGGAGCATCCTGATTGGTTGAAGTTTGCCGGAGATACAGTTCGTCAAAGTTTGGGTTCTCAAAAAGGTCTTTTTTTGGTTGTTGCCGATTCCCCACAGTGACCAAATCCGTTTTCCATGTCAGTTTCAGAAAGGAGACATTCTCAGCTTTCATTTGTGACCAAAGGAACCAAAATCGGTCAAAAACTGGATTTTTGACGATCTTTAAAAAAGTTTTGGGTCGGAAAGGACCCCAATACCTTATGTGTGATTTTTTTAATGCCAAGGGAAGGTTAAGTGGACAAAAAGTGCCAATTTTGAGCTACATGACTAGGGTTAGTGAAATTTCACGATTTCGCGGACAGCGTGAAATCCGCGAAATTTGTCTTTTTCCGCGAAATCCCGTGAAATTTTATGTTTGTGTGAAACTGTAACGATTTTTCTCAAAATATTTTATCAAACTCAAATAGGAATAAAAATAATTTAAAGAACTACTGTAGAATTAAGCGAGTGAATACCCTTGTTCAATTACTAATATAGGGTTAGTGAATTTTGATGATTTCGCGGAAGGTGTGAAATTCTTAAAATTTCTAAATTTTCTCAAATCATTTTTTTTCTTCAAATAATATCAATATTTCAACCATAAAGACTATTTAAGTAAATCTCATAAGTTTTATAAGTTTTCAATTGAAAAGTATGATATGAACCATTTGACAAATTGTTTACATTTTTCAGTTTCTTTTGGAACTAACAAAATTAAGCGATATTTTTTTTCGCTTTAGTAAAATTTCAAAAAAAGAAATAAGCTCTGTTTTATCCAAAATTTAATGCAGAGTATTTTTTATCTTTGAAATCACCTTTTAAAAACATTTCTGACTAAGTTCTGTTTCATCTTAACGATAGTTAATTATTTGGGTGGATAATGCCCGCAAAAGTAAAAAAATGACACCTTTTTTTTGTTTTCTGTTATCATTTTGAATAAAAATTTCGATTGTGTTACAAATTATATTATTTTTACCTATTGATTTTAAATTTAGTTTAAAAAAAAAGAGATGAAGTCCTTAAAAATTACAGTGGACTGCCTCGTTGTCGATATTGAAGGGACCGTCGAGAGAAGGAGTTATCAAATTATGGAACGAAAAATCAAAGCAATCTTCATGAATGGACTGAACTTTTTTCGATAGCTGGAGCAATATTGATATCGAGAAGATCGACAGCCAGAGAGTCCACTGTATTTTGAATGGCCTAAATGTAGCAAAAAATTCAAACTATTTTACTCATTTTGGCTGGACAAGATTGTTGAATCTTGCTTTGATATGAAATTCGATAAAATGTAAACTGATAAAACAGAAGCAAATCAGCGAAAACTGTTTTGCTTTATAAGCCGAATATTTAAAAAGTAGTTCAAACATGATAATAGGCATTCTCTACATTTTGTTTTAAAATATAAAGAGCTAATCCATAAACCAGGTGGAAACTTTTTTGAAAATTATGAGATTTTTTCTGTGTCACGTTCAAATTAAGTGAATTTTTGTTAGTTTATTGAAGAATAATATAAATATAATGAAGCATAAAAAGTATTTCTGTGATTTGAACAATAGATTTTCAGAGTTATATAAACATTTTTTACGTTCCGTGAAATTTGCGTGAAATTTGGTCCCCGTGAAATTTTCTATTTTCGAGCGTGAAAAATCACTAAGCCTAATTGACGAATAATTTTACTGCTTGATGCAAAAAGATTTTTGAAAAGTTTTTAAAATCACCCCAAAAAAATAGCAACGCAATTTTTGAATTGGAATTTTCACAGAAATAGTCTTTTTATATTTTTAAAATATTGTTTATTCTTTTGTCCATCACATTTGAAAAGTTGAGGAAATTCTCAACAATTTTCTTTTTTGGACATTGTTGATCCTTCCGTTGGTTGCTGAGATATGGTCTAACATAGAAATTAAATAATGAAAAATTAGTTTTTTCTATGTCAGTGGTTTTCAACCTTTTTCGTTCAGTTCCCCCCTTGACTTATTTTCAAATAGTATTTTATGCAACAAGCTACAAAAAAAAAAATAGCACGAGTCGTACATTTATCCAACGAGGTTTACCAAGTTCAATAAATACGACGAGTGCTGAAAAAATCAAGTTTTGCAACGAGTTGCTTACAACATTTTTTGCAATCCCGAAAAACGCATTTTGAATGGAATTTTGTGTCAAACATCCATGTGTTAAGTAAACTCACCGCTCAAATAAACAAAAATATTGAAAAATGCTACTTTTGAATACTAGTGCCGAAAAGTTCAACTTTTCAGTAGCCATTTGAAGGGTATTAATTTTCCATTCTTTTATTTTTGGTAGAGTAAAGTAGGCCATTTCGTCGTTCGAGAATGACAGAAAAAGTAAATTGTTTCACGATGGAATTGCAAAAAGCTTCTTTCATAATTATAATTAACAAAAAAAGTTTAAATTAGTCATGCAAAAAAAAATAGGAACTTCTGAAGTCTGAAAGAATTCAATAATAACATTTTAATTATTGTAATTTTTAAACCTATTTGTTGTACTGATAATGATGAATGGAATGCAAAACCTCACAGAAAGAAACTTTTCTGTTGGAAAGAATGCTTTAAATCGGTTTACTTTAAAAAAAAGTACTAATTGCTATTGTTTGGCATACAATTCAGTATTTAGCAAAATCCTACAAAAATTCTCAAAGTTCTCAAAAATAGTAAAAAAAATGCAAAAAAATATTCTAACAAATATTGAAAAAGTTGTTTTTATTTGCTGATCAGGTTTGCACAGCAAAAAAATAAATATATTTTTTACATTTAAAGAAAACCATCTTAACTCCCCAGCAACATTGGTCTTAGTGCTACTGCTCATTCAGCCCTCAATTTTGAATCGATGATATCCTGGAAGCTATTGGAAACCCCGTTTTCGTAACGTCTTGAAAAAAATATTGTTAAATTTTTGAAATTACAACTTACTAACACTTCAAATGGGCCAAATAAATTTATTTATGCCCTTCTGAATGGATTATCCGGGTCGGTTATCATTTTTAGCATGATTGAATTAGTTAAAACATATCTCGACTTTTTTGTTGCGAAAATTACTAAGTTTTTAATACTTTTACAACAATTTTTTTTTCATTAGAATGCTGGTTTTCAATTTCAATTTTTTTTTATTCCCTCCACATTTTTTTCGGCCAGTGTAATAAACTTGAAAAAATATTTGCATCAGTCTAAGAATAAAAAATAAAAATATGTCGATTGTTAATAAGAACAAAAGTAGAAATGCAATCGTAATTTTTCACGGTGTGTTATCCTAAAATTGAAATAAGGGCAAAGGATGCTGAAAAACAGCAATTCTCAAAGCCGGTGGCATTTGTGGAAATTCACTTTGTGCTAAACATAGAGCCACTTTCTTCGGGGGTACATTTTCCTGTCAGAGAGTACAGAGCAAAAAAACACTGGAAGGAGGTGGTGGGCTCGTTCACGCAACTTCCGTTGTTTGAGTACTCGAGTACTGTTGATACTGGAGAGGTTTAAATATGGCAGACTGGATGCCCTGCTCTGGACACCATGACAACGAACCATTGCTGGGGCCTCCCAGATGGAATGAATTCTGGGAAGGAGGGTTGAAAAATGATCATCGATCAATATTTGATCAAAGCGCATAAAAGGTTTCGCTGGAAATGATTGCGGTTCGGTCGGTGTGACTTTTCCAGGGAAAAGTGTTATTTCAGGCAATTTAAATTTTGAGTTGAACAAAAAAAACAAATGTTTTTTTTGTTACCTTTTTCGTATAATGTTTGCACATTTAATTATGTTATCAATTTTATACAAAAGCTCAAATAATTAAAAGTTATAAAAAAATTCAACAAATTTAAACAAAGGTTCATTCTCCCAAAATTACTCGAATTAACTGGTATTATCCCTGCAAACAAAATCAGTTTATTTCGCAAACATCACACAATTTCTCCGAAGGTCACCGACAAACAACAAAAATCTCAACCATGGCATCGGTGACGAGGGGTCCACCCATCCTGCTGCTGCTGCAGGGGGTGGAAAATTCCCGCTCTAAATTTTCCCCATTTAGAATCGCTTACACCGGGGCCCCTTCTCCACCCCTCCGCCCTCCCATGGGCACGCTTAGAATGTTACCCGAGCCCGCTTCCTGGAAGTGTGCGCTGTGACCGGTGCCCTCGTGTTTTGCATTTTGTCCCCCAAAACGACAATTTTGGGCGCCGGCATATCTCGGAAAAATCGGTACCAAGAAATGAGGGGGGTGCGCTACTTGTTGTAAAAGCTCGGATCACTTCTGGAAAGTGGTCACCCTCGTTTCTCAACAACTTTGGGCAGGATTTGGTTACTCAAAATTGAGTAGCAAGTTTCGTTGTATCGAAGACTCAAAATATCATAGTTTTAGGGAGTAACTGCACAAGTTTTTCAAAGTGTTTTGTTTATACAGAGAGGATCGGCAAATGTGATGAAAATAGGCACAAAGATTTTTCGTGTCCATCATACGTGCATTTCTCCTAGTTGATACACATAAAGTTCTTATTTCAAACGTTATGCCGCCATTTTCGCCACTCAATTTATGTAAATAAAACAACGTTAAATGTTGGCCGTCCTTGATGCCAAATTTTGTACCATCCGGCAGTGTTTGTTTGAACCAAATGTGCCAAAAAAGGAAACAAAAACAAACAAACAAAACGTCTATTTTAAGGTGTGATCGTAGAGAGAAAGAGACAAGAATCGAATAATTAACAGCTCTTCTCTTTTGTTCCATCTACCCAAAGTGGCGTCCTCCCTGGAATTTCGCATATCGTCACGGCCATGATGTTTGCCCTCATAATTAGCGGGCCGAGGGGTCGTCCCCCAACGGTCACGTGTATGCCCCTTGTCGTATCTCAATGGTTAAATACCCTTAAAAATGTATTCAATAAAAATTATAAATTTTATTGATATTCGTTTATTGTAAATTTTAACCTAAATTTTTGTTGCGACGTCAATCTGTCGATTATTTGACATTTGCGATCTTCTTCAGTGATGTTCTTCCTCACCCCCTCTCCTCCCCCTCTGTGTTTACGTCACCGCGCAAGATTCATCACAAAAACACACACACACTTCGAAAAGTGCCGAAAACAACAACAAAGTGGACAAACTTGATTTAACGCATGACTGACAGTTCAATCTCCACCCAATCAAGTGGCACACGATGCGACGGCGGATGTGTCGTTCGTTACGTCATTGTGGTTGTTACGGGGGGAGAAGGGGGAGCATGGGGAGATGTTTTTGATCTTATTACGGACTAATTTCAACGGTTTTGGATGTCTACCTTGTGTGAGATAGAAACTCACACAACAAACCCCTACACTAAATCCCCTAAATACGCTCCCCCCGATTGCGCCTCCCCCGATTTGCGCCCCCCGAATTGCGCTCAAACCCCGAAATAACGCTCCCCCCAAATAACGCTCTAAGTAGCGCAAATCGGGGGAGCGTTATTGCGGGGTTTTGGCGTAAAATGGGGTTTTCTTTTCAAATGTACCATATTTACATATAAATGAAATATTTATATAAGGGGTCATCCACAAAACACGGATAAGGGGCCATCTACAAATCTGGGTATCCAAGAACTCCCGGAAGTCATGCCCTAGATATCTACTTGATCAACGGGGGTCTATATGGGTGAACTAACCATCGGTATAGCTTCCGGTAGCTTCAGTGAACCACAATGGAAATTCTGGGTTACGTTAAATTGTGATGGGTCCTCCAGGAACTCCCGGGAGTTATGACCTGATGATCTACCTGATCAACGGGGGTCTATATGAGTGTATTAACCATCGGTATAGCTTCAGGTAGCTTCAGTGAACCACGATGGATCTTCTGGGTTACGTTGGATTGTTATGGGCCCTCCAGGAACTCCCGGGAGTTATGACCTGATGATCTACCTGATCAACGCGGGTCTATATGGGTGCATTAATCATCGGTATAGCTTCACTGAACCACGATGGATACTCTGGAGTTCGTTGGATTGTTATAAGTCCTCCAGGAACTCCCGGGAGTTATGGCCTAATGATCTACCTGATCAACGGGGGTCTATATGGGTGAATTAACCATCGGTATAGCTTCAGGTAGCTTCAGTGAACCACGATGGATCTTCTAGGTTACGTTGGATTGTTATGGGCCCTCCAGGAACTCCCGGGAGTTATGACCTGATGATCTACCTGATCAACGGGGGCCTATATGAATACATTAATCATCGGTAATGAGGTACGTTGGATTGTTATAGGTCGTCCAGGAACTCCTGGAAGTCATGACCTGGATATCTACCAGATCAACGGAGGTTTATATGGATGAATTTATCATCGGTATAGCTTCAGGTAACTTCAGTGAACCACGATGGATACTCTGAGGTACGTTGGATTGTTATAGGTCGTCCAGGAACTCCTGGAAGTCATGACCTGGATATCTACCAGATCAACGGAGGTTTATATGGATGAATTAATCATCGGTATAGCTTCAGGTAACTTCAGTGAACCACGATGGATACCCTGCGCCATGTTGAATTGTTCTAGGTCATCCAGGAACTCCCTTAAGTCATGGCCTGGTTTAAGTAGACACCCAGGCCATGACTTCCTGAATTTCTGGAAAACCCTAAACATTCCAACAAGCTGCAGAGTATACATCGTTGTCCACTAAAGTTACCTTAAGCTATACCGATGATAATACACCCATGTAGACCCCCGTCGATCAGGTAGATCATTATGGTCATAACTCCCGGGAGTTCCTGGATGACCTATAACAATCCAACGAACTCCAGAGCATCCATCGTGGTTCAGTGAAGCTACCTGAAGCTATACCGATGATTAATACACCCATATAGACCCCCGTTGATCAGGTAGATCATCAGGTCATAACTCCCGGGAGTTCCTGGAGGACTTATAACAATCCAACGAACTCCAGAGCATCCATCGTGGTTCAGTGAAGCTGCCTGAAGCTTTACCGATGATTAATACACCCATATAGACCCCCGTTGATCAGGTAGATCATTAGGTCATAACTCCCGGGAGTTCCTGGAGGACTTATAACAATCCAACGAACTCCAGAGCATCCATCGTGGTTCAGTGAAGCTACCTGAAGCTATACCGATGGTTAATACACCCATATAGACCCCCGTTGATCAGGTAGATCATCAGGTCATAACTCCCGGGAGTTCCTAGTGGGCCTATAACAATCCAACGTAACCCAGAATATCCATTGTGGTTCTCTGAAGCTACCTGAAGCTATACCGATGTTTAATACACCCATATAGACCCCCGTTGATCAGGTAGATCATCAGGTCATAACTCCCGGGAGTTCCTGGAGGGCCCATAACAATCCAACGTAACCCAGAAGATCCATTGTGGTTCACTGAAGCTACCTGAAGCTATACCGATGTTTAATACACTCATATAGACCCCCGTTGATCAGGTAGATCATCAGTTCATTACTCCCGGGAGTTCCTGGAGGACCCATAACAATCCAACATGGCGAAGGGTATCCATCGTGGTTCAGTGAAGCTACCTTAAGCTATACCGATGGTTAGTTCACCCATATAGATCCCCGTTGATCAAGTAGATATCTAGGGCATGACTTCCAGGAGTTCTTGGATACCCAGATTTGTGGATGGTCCCTTACCCGTGTTTTGTGGATGACCCCTTATATAAATATTTCATTTATATGTAATTTTGAATTTAAATTTCAAAAATTTAAAAAGAAAACCCCATTTTACGCCAAAACCCCGCAATAACGCTCCCCCGATTTGCGCTCAAACCCCGAAATAACGCTCCCCCCGTTTGCGCTCAAACCCCGAAATAACGCTCCCCCGAATTGCGCTCTCCCCCGGTGTGCGCCCCCCCAAAAAGAGCGCACATGGGGGATTTAGTGTACTGTTTGTTTTTTCGGTGAAGCGTCACCAACTACACGGAGAAAAATCAGTTTCCAAAATCGTGAGCAGGAGTTCATGAAATTCATTGGAATTGGAAACCACAAACAAAGTGTTCAAATTCCATGGTACGTTTTTGAAAAACGTATTCAGAAATTTTAACACTTTTTTGTGGTTCCCAAGTTTATTAACGATTGATCACGATTTGGGAAACAGATTTCAATTTTTAAATCAATTTTTAAAAAATTATTTTAAATGTTTTTGGCCCCTTAAAATCTTAAAATTGAGTAATTGCATATATTGGAAATTTAAAAATCTTAAAGAATTAAATTAAGTGTAATTCCTTCAAACTATACTGCATTTCTCTCATGAATGAGTATTTTTTAAAGAAATTATAATTTAAAAATATTTTATTTGGATTTGGCTAAAACTTTGTGAGTAGATTCTTCCTGACCAAATAAAACATTTGGCATCACTAGTTTGTCCATTTCATTCTTTATGCAATGTTTGAAAATTCCGTGCAAAAATGCTTCACAAATTTTCAAAAAATGTTATCTTTGAAAACGGGTTTGAATGGAACCTCGGATAATCGAATCATGACCAAACATTATTTTTATCGTGTTTTTTTTAATTTCTTACCTTTAGCAAAAAATTCGAGTTTTGCGACACTATTTTAGTCAAATTTCAATAGTTGATGGTCTATTAAATTACAAAAAAACTTTTTTTTCCAATTATTTGTAACCGCCATTTTGGAGGCCATTTTTGATTTAAAATTCTGAATTACTTTAGCGTAGTTTAGGGGTAGTTACTTGAGCTCGACAATAAAAAATATGACATAAATTTTTTTTCCGTGATTCGATTATCCGAAGTGAGATTTTGCCGAGGCCTATGGATAATCGTGTCTGGACTGTATGTGAAAATTCTAAAATCTGTATCCTTTAAATATTTTTTTGATTTATATGGTGTTTTCGGCAAAGTTGTAAGTAGAAAAGAAGACTCCGCCGAAAAAATGATACACGGAAAAAAACATTTTGATTTAAAAAAAAAATACTTTTTATCACTATAAACTTATTTAAAAAAAATAAACTTTTGTTATAAGTTTAGAGGACATAAAATGCCATCTTGTATGAAACATCCAGAAAAGGCAAATAATTTTGTCAAATTTTCGGCTCACTTTAAAAAAAAATATTTCAAAATTTTATAAGGCTGTTGCAAATATTTTTCAAAGATTGTTTAGCCCCCCCTTCAGAGTCGGCCTGAATAATCAGGAGGCATATAGAATAATTTTTTGAAAAACTTCAAAATTTTGATGAAAATTAAAGTTTGATAAAAAAACTATCAAAATTTTTACGGGATACCAATGCACAGTGGTCCGAAACCGAAATCTAACGTGACAAAATTGATAGCGGCCACACGTTAAGATTTAGAGCTTTGGTGTCTTCGGGACAAATGATCAGGGTCAATTGGGGCATCTTTTGGTATGGTGGACATTAGGGTGGTCCAAATTTTAGGGTGGTTCAGAATTTTTATTTTGGCGGGATGACGAGATAGCGCTTTGGTGTCTTCAGAAAAGTTGTAGAGAACACCATTCTGAGCAACTTTGCTGAAGAGCACAAAGCTCTATCTTCAAACGGGAAGTTTCTAGAGCCATTTTTGTAATTTAAGTTGAAGTGTTTATGAAAAAATGAGTTTTTTGAATTTATCAACTCAGGCTTGTGTCGTAGCGAGTTGGTGTCTTCTAGACATTTGTAGAGCTTATCAAAACACACATTTATCTTCCAAGAGAGCAAAAATCGGACTTTTAAAACGAAAGTTATAGCCAAAATACGAAGAAAAAGACGCCATTTTGAAATGTGAATAACTCGAAAAGGTGGTGGAGTTTGACCTCGCTCTTAGAAGCATCTGAAAGTACACATTCTAGAGTACATTTGCTGAAAATATCTCGGAGGTCTTTTTTGTTTAATTTATTTAATCTCAATTTGAAAATGAGCATTTTCAAGTTTTGGCTGAAATATTTCAGTATTAAATTTAATTATTTTGTTGATTCCTGAAATATTTCAGCCAAAACTTGTTTCTTCTTTTACAACCACTAGATCATTTTGTACATTTTTGAGCCCTTCTAGACAATTGTAGAGCTTGTCAAAATGAACATTTTTATTCTTGAAAAATGAATTTTGGTCAATTCTATCAAAAGTTATGGGCAAAAAACGATTAAAAAATGCTCATTTTCAAATTGAGATTAAATAAGTTAAACAAAAAAGACCTCCGAGATATTTTCAGCAAATGTACTCTAGAATGTGTACTTTCAGATGCTTTTAAGAGCGAGGTCAAACTCCACCACCTTTTCGAGTTATTCACATTTCAAAATGGCGTCTTTTTCGTCGTATTTTGGCTATAACTTTCGTTTTAAAGGTCCGATTTTTGCTCTCTTGGAAGATAAATGTGTGTTTTGATAAGCTCTACAAATGTCTAGAAGACACCAACTCGCTACGACACAAGCCTGAGTTGATAAATTCAAAAAACTCATTTTTTCATAAACACTTCAACTTAAATTACAAAAATGGCTCTAGAAACTTCCCGTTTGAAGATAGAGCTTTGTGCTCTTCAGCAAAGTTGCTCAGAATGGTGTTCTCTACAACTTTTCTGAAGACACCAAAGCGCTATCTCGTCATCCCGCCAAAATAAAAATTCTGAACCACCCTAAAATTTGGACCACCCTAATGTCCACTATACCAATCAAAAAAATCTAACCGTCCACATTAACGACCCCCGGGTCTTTTGTGGTCTCTATTGCAAGTTTCTGCTCGAACCTAAGAGTCCGGAGACTTGAATGGGGAGAGCACCTAAACCTCTTTCTATTCCAAGAAACCTTCCACCCCAGTGTTTGAACTGACGACCTTTGGATTGCGAGTCCAACCGCCGCCAGCGATTCCACCGGAGCAGGCTTGGTTTGGTGTGTTGTTTGTACTTATGGCATGGAGACGACTCCTACACCTGGAATGACTTAACGGCCAAACAACAACCAAAGGCCAGGACCGACATTTTACTTCCTCATCCGATGGAAGGTTGGAGCAGATGGGAATCGAACCCAGAATCATCCGCTTACAAAGCGGACAGCGTAACCATTCGGCTAAGCCTGCTGTCCACTATACCAAAAGATGCCCCAATTGACCCTGATCATTTGTCCCGAAGACACCAAAGCTCTAAATCTTAACGTGTGTCCGCTATCAATTTTGTCACGCTAGATTTCGGTTTCGGACCACTGTGCAATGTACAGTCCGACGAAAAGTTTTTTTGTTTCTTAAAAAAACAATCCGTCTATACCTCGATATTTTAAAATATGATGATTGGAAAGCAAATGGACACGTGTAAAATGCATTTTAAAACACCTCTTTCATTCAAATGCCTAGGTTTTAAGGCTTCTAATTTATTTTTTTGTATTTTTTTTAATTTTTTGCCCCCCTCCCTTCGCCTTCCCTCGACTTTGGTCAGAGCCGAGAAACATTAACTTCCAATATTTTTTGCAACGGCCTCATTAATGATATTTTTTTTAATTTTCTAAAACACTTTTTTTATCTTTTGAAGTGTTGGGTAAGATTTTAAAATTTCGGAATAGTTTAATTGATATAAGGAGAGTATTTCACAAAATTTTCATTTTTAGCATTCGTCCATTAGTAAGCGAAATAATGTTCAAACTGTTTTCAAAGTTTCTCAAAAGTTGCTCTAACTATAAAACGGTGCCTTTTATCAAAATTTTTTGTACCTTTTTTCAGATTTTTTTGTTTTGAAAAATCACAATTAAAAAAACATAATTGGCAAAGATATTTTGCACTTTCTAGAATTTTCTGCATTTATGTCCATTTATATCAAAATTAAACAAAAATAGTGCTATTTAAAAAAAAAACAGTTTCCAGTGTAAAAAAGTAATTTTAAAAATCATCAAAAATAATTTCGGTTTGTTTCGGTGAAGTCCTCATCCATACTTACAACTTTGCCGAAGACACCATGTTGATAAAAAAATCCTTCAAAAGACACAGATTGTTTAATTTGAACTTTTTTTTTATGAGAAATGATATGGACAACTGATGATTAGCGTGGTTCACGTTTCTATGAAAAAGACAAAAGTTGTTATTTTGTCTTGCATCAACCGGAATTTCGTTCTTTTATGTCCCCAGAAGCACTCCTGAAAATTTGAGCCCATTTGGTAAGGTCTAGGAGCTCCAGTTTTAATTCAAGTCATTTCATCGATTTATAAAAAAAAAATCCTAATACAATGTAAAAAAAGATAGTTTCCCATGGAAAATATATCAAAATCCCATATAAATTTCAAATTAAAACTGGAGCTCCTAGACCTTACCAAATGGGCTCAAATTTTCAGGAGTGCTTCTGGGGACATAAAAGAACGAAATTCCGGTTGATGCAAGACAAAATAACAACTTTTGTCTTTTTCATAGAAACGTGAACCACGCTACTGATGATGCAAAATGGCTACTTTGGGCATGCGAAAGGCATCCAAAAAGTTTCAACCAGATTAAAAAAATACAAAAAATCGAATCTCAGAGAACTGCACTCCGGAACCCTCTTTTCACACCAGAGCTTCTAATCCGTGACACACAAACACGGTTTGCCTGACCTCGTTCATTTCTCGATTCTTTTTTTCGTCCGTTCCAATTTTTGGCGCGTCCTGAAAACGCCAGTTTTGAACTCGCCTACAAAGCACTAAAGTGAAAATGTTTGGAGGGAAAATATTTAGAATGGTGTTCTTTACTCCCTTCTGCAAGGTTCGTGTGTGCGCGCTTTGGCACAAAATTAAACACAAACAGACTTTGGCCTAGGCTACCGGCATATATAGTGATGCATCCGTGGAAAGGTGGCTCAAAAGTCCTTGATGGAGCTACAGAAAAGAACTTCAAACTTTGAGAGAAGTGTTGTTAAAAGCTAAATTAAGGACGAGTCAAAAAAATCATTTTTTGTGGTTAATATTGAGTGAAAGCCTAACGGAAAAAACTTGGGAATAACATTTTTTGATATTTGAAAATACTAGGCCAGTAACATTTTATGTTATTTATAACAGGATTTGTTATTCGTCGTTATGAAATTTTTGTTATTGGAATGTTATTATAATAACAGACTAAAAACAATGTTGATTATTCTTCGAACAAATCTTTGTTATTATTTTTTGTTATTTTAACAACTAATCCGATCATCCCAATAACAGTTGGAGGTATTCTTCCATAACCAAAAATGTTATTCTAAAGTTGTTTTGGCTTTCAACCAACATCAGACCAGTAACAAATTTTGTTATGATAACGTAAACGTTAACTGTTATTAAACCCTTATGCAAAAACGGATTTTTCAAGAAGATTCCATAACACTTTCTGTTATTTTAACAATATTTGTTATTGATATGGGATTAATTTTGTTATTACCGTCTGCCCGGGAAAGCCTTGATCTTTTGTAGAACATTGCAATATTTATCGATTGGACTGCTTGCTCTGCATCGAGGCACAAATACAAAAGAGAATCAGAATTGAAATGAGTATTTAGCAGCACAAAAAAAATGTGTATCACATGGATGATACGAGAAAGGATTTAAACAGCAGCACCAACAACAAACTGAAACCAGGCCAAACTGGAAATTTGCTGAAAATGAAGCAAAAAAAAAAGAGAAAAAAACCCCACCATTCTGAGCCCAAATGAAAAATGCTAATGAAGCGCATGGCGACGCCAATGGAAATCGGATTTTCTCCGGTTCTGATTCGAGTATCTTTTTTTTTGAGGCGAGGGGATAGCAGGTCACGTGATCCAAGGGTGGAAATTTATGGGGGTTGGAGTGGGGTTTATGGAATTTCTTTGTTTGGGCGGGCAGAAAAAAAATAAAGCCAACCTTATGGGATGAGCCGGTGCCCCTCACCCCCCACTAATGGCCTCGAATGTGTTGCGCGCCATAAATTGTGCAGTTTGATCGAGTTAAGAGATCATTATGGGGTGGATTTTTCGATAATTTAATGAATGGTGCGGATTGAGAATGTGTTCATTATATTTCAATTATTTATATTAAAACTCGTTGAAATTGAGAACTTTATTTGTTTTTAAAGTACAAATAACAAAAGTTTTATTAAAGCCATTAAAAAATGATGTGCACTCGTCGTCATATCCGTTGAAAAAAATCATAACTCTTTCTGCGTGACAACGGTCCAATATCCATTCTCAGCCGAGTCGGAAATGGCACCAGCAGAGAAAAGCGCGGGTAAAAATATATATGTCTAGCATGAATCAGCAGCAGCAGCAAAGTGAAAAAGCAAATTTTCCAACACTGCCACTGCGTTGCATATTTGTCATCCCGTTTCTCGAGAACTCGAACGGAGACTTCGTCAGGTACTTCAAGAGGATCTGGGTATGAGGTCTTAATTTTAACTTTTGTGTTCTTGTAGACTTTAATTTTTCAAATTAGAGGTATTTTAAAAAATGTATTTATCTCAATATTTAAAAAAAGTCATTTGTTTAGAATCTCTTCAAATAAAATTCCATGGTAGCTTTCATTTGAAAAAAATCTTAAACAAATAATAATAGGGTTGCTTGTAGAGCGTCCAATTTCCCGGGGTTACAAATTTCCCGGGAAACGGGAAATTTTCAGCCAATTTCCCGGGAAATCCCGAGAATTCCCGGGAAATGTTAAATTTATGGAACATTGTTATGATCTTGGTTTTAATTATTATTATGCAACAAAATTGTATAGGACATCAACGTTAATGGTTTAAATAAAAGTGAAGATCAATTAACAGCTTGACGGCATGTAAAAAATCATTCAGCTACAAGAAAATGTATTTTGGTATTTTTTGATGAGAAATTTTAAACTTGCCTCTGTGACCAGTTTATTGAAATGAGAAAAAAAAACATGCAGAAATTATGTTTTTCATGACAAATACTGGTTTCAGCTCTTGAACAAATGGTAAAGCTTTTAAGTGTTGGTTTTACTCCAAACAACCCAATGTTTTCAAATATTTGGAGCAAGCTTTGAATATATTTTTGCATTTTGTAGAACAAACAATAGAAAGTAATTTTTCAATGATTTTTTCTGTACTATTATGCAACATGATACAAATTATACGATAAGTTAACATCATTCCACAAAAAGTCTTCTATTTTTTCACATTTAACCCTCTAACCAATGCTACATAATTCTTTTATTTCAAATTGTAATTTCTTTTGTACTAAGTATTCAACCAATTGAATTAATTCATTTTCCACAAATTCGATTTTCATCTCATTTGATTATGGTAAACAAAAACGTAAAAAAATATCAATTTTAATTTGGAGGTAAGGAGTTAATATTGTTTTGATAAAATAACATCAATCCGGGAATTCCCGGGAATTTTTTTCCCGGGACGGGAAATTGGACGCTCTAGTTGCTTGTCATTTGTTTGTGAAATCATTGCAATCTATCTAATTTCATCAAAACAGACGTTTCCACATAAATTTAGAGACATTTATACTACCCATAATTGAAAATTCGGCTATTATGCCAAATCAAGTATTTCGAGAAAAACGCGTTTTAGTGTTTGTCACAAAATCTCCGTCAAGGCAATTTTCC
This sequence comes from Culex pipiens pallens, assembly GCF_016801865.2. Classification (NCBI taxonomy): domain Eukaryota; kingdom Metazoa; phylum Arthropoda; class Insecta; order Diptera; family Culicidae; genus Culex; species Culex pipiens. The sequence goes on from NC_068939.1 coordinate 22,403,605, forward strand.
ATAAGAGTGGCATATTAGCCGTTTGGTTTTTCGCATCGGCGGCCAAGTCTAAGCACTATTTCAGTGAAAATCAAGTTTCAGAAGATGCGTTGGAACATCCTCTACCACCAGGTGCTAATATCTCGTGTTTGCCAAAAGTGGATATTAGCCGTTTTTTCAATGGTGGGCAGTATAATAAAAATGTAAGAATATTTACTACTCAAAAAAATTTAACGCTTTCAAAAACTACACTGTTTTCGATTTTATAACTATCTACGCAATCAAACAATTTAATGAAGAGCTTTTTTTATTTTTTTATTTGTTGATTAGGCTCAATTTTTGTGGGGACCTTCCTTATGACCAAAGAAGCTATTTCGTGTCATTGGTTCACCCATACAATTTTGGCAGCTGGCCATACAAAAATGGTACGTAAATATTCAAACAGCTGTAACTTTTGAGTGAATTTTCTGATAAATTCGGCAAAGTTGTAGGAATTGTTGAGAACTATTGAGAAAAACTAGATACACGAAAAAAAATTGCCGATTTTTTAACTTTTTTCCCAAAACCCAGTTTCCCAAAATACGTATTTTTTTTTATTTTCAACACTTCATTTTCTAATGTCGATATCTCAGCAACGTATGGTCCGATTTTCAATGTTAATTTGAGCAATTCTCGCTGAAACCGTCCCACTAGATGCACATGTTCTCAAATCGTTACGGCAATGTTCTCATTCGATTCGGCGCACCAAAAAACCATAAAAACTACCTTCGAACCAATGAAAATGTCAGCCGTTAGCCACCTGTAAATAAAAACATGTTTTGAACAATGGATTTTTTCGAAAAAATGCCCTAATTTGAAGAAATGATATCTCCCGAATACATTACCAAACATCAACAACTTATATATCGTTGGAAAGATAATCGCGAGGGCTTTCTATCGCACTTTGATAAACATTTGAAAAATTATTTTTTCAAGGGTAATTTTTAGGGTTTTTGGGAAACTTACTCTTAATTTTGAATTTTGACCGTGTTCGCAACCACTTATCATTACGCAGCCATTTTCATTCGAAAGATTGGACGATTTTGCATAAAATCAACTTGAGAAAAGTAGTGTAATGAAATAGTTTTCGTATAGTTATTAGCGGATGAAGAAAATTGGTAAAATTTCAGTTAAAAATAACCAAAGCTCAGACTTCAGAAATGAGCCTTATTTACAGGCAAAACAAAGCAGGATTGTATTTGAGCTGAATGTACAGTCATTGGAGGCAAATCTGTACATATAGGATGAATAGGGACAGCTATTTGAACTATGCTTTCACTCGTTCGATCATATTTTTAATTTGTTTATGTAAAAGCATACATAAACAAACAAGTTTCTAAATTTGAAGCTTTTAGGTACTCTAAAAACTAATGTCCTTACTTAGACTGTAGTCTCGATTCGCCACATTTCACTGAAGTAATATTTTATGTACAGAATTTGTTTCAGGAAGGTCTGCTTTATTTGTATAACCTCAATCATGCACATAAAAGTGCAAAGTTGAAATCAATATTTTTTGATCAAGTTAAAATTTGGTGGGGCTGTTGATACCATCAAAACAAGCAAGAAACTCGGTTTTCGTCCAAATCGAACTACGCCCTTTTATTTGAAACCACCCCAAAGTTTCGCTTTTCATCCTATATGTACAGATTTGCCTCCAATGACTGTACATTCAGCTCAAATACAATCCTGCTTTGTTTTGCCTGTAAATAAGGCTCATTTCTGAAGTCTGAGCTTTGGTTATTTTTAACTGAAATTTTACCAATTTTCTTCATCCGCTAATAACTATACGAAAACTATTTCATTACACTACTTTTCTCAAGTTGATTTTATGCAAAATCGTCCAATCTTTCGAATGAAAATGGCTGCGTAATGATAAGTGGTTGCGAACACGGTCAAAATTCAAAATTAAGAGTAAGTTTCCCAAAAACCCTAAAAATTACCCTTGAAAAAATAATTTTTCAAATGTTTATCAAAGTGCGATAGAAAGCCCTCGCGATTATCTTTCCAACGATATATAAGTTGTTGATGTTTGGTAATGTATTTCGGGAGATATCATTTCTTCAAATTAGGGCATTTTTTCGAAAAAATCCATTGTTCAAAACATGTTTTTATTTACAGGTGGCTAACGGCTGACATTTTCATTGGTTCGAAGGTAGTTTTTATGGTTTTTTGGTGCGCCGAATCGAATGAGAACATTGCCGTAACGATTTGAGAACATGTGCATCTAGTGGGACGGTTTCAGCGAGAATTGCTCATTTATGAAACATTCGTGAAATTTTCCGATGAACAACAATATTTAAAAAAAAAAACTTGAGTCAAGGCTAATATTTCGAAGGGTCATAAATTCAATATGAAATAATAAAAATTATATTTTTTCCAAAAATCACTATTTTTAAAAAAATCATAACTTGGCGGAGATTTTTTGACCATACTTCTCTATGGCTCAAAAGTTGCGGGAGTTGGTACCCTATAACATATCAAAAAATCTTGAAATCGTAAAATAAGTATTTTGGGAAATTGAGTTTCTAAGAAAAAAAAAGTTGATAAAAAAATCGGAAATTTTTTTTCCGTGTGCCTATTTTTTCCTCAATAGTCCTCAACAATACCTACAACTTTGCCGATACACCAAATTGATCAGAAAATTCACTCAAAAGTTACAGCTGTTTGAATATGTACGTGCCATTTTTGTATGGACAGCTGCCAAAATTTTATGGAGACTTGTATGGGTGAACCAATGACACAAAAAAGCTTCTTTGGTCATAGGAAAGGCCCCCACAAAGTTTGAGCCAAATAAAAAAATACAAATAAAATCCATTTCCGGTTTTGGTAGAAAAATGCCCTGAAGAGAAATGTGGGGAGCTTCGCTATGACCAAAGCAGGCATTTTACATCTTTTTTCCGAATACAAAAATCAAAATCCTGTATCTCGGGAAAAGATTTACAAAAGTTGTAGGTGATCTTGAGGACAATAAAAAAAAAATTAGTTATACTCTAAAAGATACAATTATTCAACATATTTTTTTCTTACCCGTAAAATTCCTACAAAATGCCTTATTTTTTTAATTTTTAAATGCTGGGATGGACTTAAAAAAAGACCTAACGAAGCTTATGAAAAACATGGAGAATGTTATAAATTTTGAAAAAAAAAGAAAATATTATTTTACACAAATAAAAATACGGTTTAAAATAAAATCTCCAAATCATTTTATAAGGTGTATGTTACAAACACTATTTTATTTATGAAGGCATTTCACTTTTTCTGTGTATTTTGGTCTTTCAAAATCGGATATAAAGATGCTTTGCAAAAAAAACAATGTGATTCATATTTTAAAATTTAAAATAAAAAAATGAGTTAAAAATATGTTTAATAAAAAAATTTAGCCAAACATTTAAAAAGCAGCAAAATCTGGTTTTTGTTCCTTTTAAAATGTTCAGCTTGGTTTTGAAACTTCCCAGATGTTGTTTTACCCGATTAAAAAAATAAAATATTTTTTTTACCTGAAATTTACATTTCATCGACTAAAACTTTTCAATTGCAATTTTTTGATTTACTTTTAGAATAAATTCTTGATTTTGTTTGGAATATGTGGTCCCTAGAACATCGAAAAAATAAAAAAATAAACTTATTGGGGAATTTCACTTTGTGTTGATTAAAAAAAGGAAAAAAAGAAGATACTTTTGTATAGCATCTTAGTATTTCTGAACTGTCCTCTGGCCATTGCAAAGAAATTTCAAGTTGTTGTCCCCACCCCCTTCAAAATTTCCCTTAAAATCTGCAAAAAAAAAATCATTGACAAAAAAACTACATATTTATTGACAAACTAAATTGATTTAATATTTTAAGAAAACATTGCATCATGCGTATTTATGTATTTTAAAATCAAAGTTAGAAATCAAATTTGTAATTTTGGGATCACAGACAAAAAAGCTATCGAAAAAAACATTTCATAAATTCATGGATATTTTGTCAATTTTTGAAAGTAGTAAATTTGGTGATTCTTTTCGTCTTAAATTTTTTAAATAACATTTGATATTTAAAAAAATTCTCCTAAATTTCTGTCAAAAAAATGATTTACCACTCAACTGAACTATTTTTAACTATTATTACCATTTTAGTAACTTTTAATTTCTCGGGATACCGAGAATTCTGAGAGTTACATGCGCAACAATTTTGCATTGTCTAAACTTCAAATATAAATTCAATTCCAAAAAAAGATCACTCACCTTTAACTTTTTTCACTCAGGACAAATATTACTTAGCACAGCTTCTTCTTTTCTTTTCTCAATTTCGTCTCGTTTGTCACCAAAGTCGTGCGAGGATTTTTCCACGATCTTGCAATCTCACACTGCCGCCCTCCCCCCCCTCAAACACGCCAACCACCCATAACTTTTTCCCTAGAATTTTCCGCGATTTTCTTTCCTTTTCTTGTGCTCCACCACCCACACACTTGTTCGCGGGAATTTTATTGCTATGGAAATTGAACGAGCACAGAATTCCACACGTAGAAAATTTGCATTTCTGGTCACGGTCACGGAGGAAAATGCTCTCCCTCCGCACACTCTCTCCCTCTCTCTTTCTCACTTGCGCGGCATGACATGGGTGAGATGATAAAGATGTTCGTGAGTCGATGAAATGTTTGACCCTTTTTTTTGTTGGTTCGCTTTCTTCTAAAAGTAACGAGCGCGGGAGAGATAATGAAAGTCGTGTTCTACATGGTGGACGTGTAACTTTACTGGAATCGGGTTGTTTTGAGTCGGAAAAATGTAAATTTTGAGGTATCGTAAAAATAGTTATTTTTTCATAAAGAACAAATCCCTTGTTGAATCTTATTTCTATATCAAAAGGCTAGGCACGTTAACTTTCTCTGATTTTCCGATCTTTCCCTTCACGATATCACGTTTTCGGATTTGTTTTTCTTACGATGACGATAGCAAAAACACTCTCCCTAGCGAGGTTTATTTGCAAAAGCCACACGTGTATGGTGTAATTTCCGCTTTTTCTGATTTGATTCAGTTTGGCTTATTCTTGAATACTCTCATTGTTGCTACAAGGCTACAAGTTTGTGAAGATTTTGTCCTGACTCTTTGGTTTTGTATGATTTATTTGATTTTGATTTCATGTAACTATAAGAGACAAAAACCTAAAAATATTGATAAATTTTCAATATTCAAACAACCAAAATTTCAACTTTCCAAAATTCAACAATTTCTTTTGCTTTGAGCTTTTTTTGATTTTATTTTTGGGGGGCTTTTTTGCAACCAAAGTATCAATTATAAAATTACAGGTATTACAAAATTACAGCTGTCAATACAAAAAAATATTATGTCAATATTCCAGAAAAGGATCAAACAATTTAAATTAAAAATCGAAAAGTTACCTTATTTGTTAAAAATTGATCAAATTTAAAGCTCACCTTAAAGTTTTGAAATGAATTGAGTTGCTGAGACAATGTCACAGATAGAATAATCAATCAGAAGAATATGGCGTTTGAGAGTCTTCTATCCTAATTTCAACTACACTGAAAATAAGTTGGAAATTTTGTTGATTGAATATTACCTGTTTTTAAGTAGTTTGACCTAAAAAATGTGTGAAAATGTAAAATTGATTGAAATTGATTGATGAATTTTTTTAAAGTTCCTGGTGTAAAATTACACATTTTTCTGACACCATTCTCAGATTTTTTTAATCACTATTTTCTGTTTCTGTTTCTGTGTAACTACATCTTTACAACTCTTGGTCTGATTTATAAGTTAGAATGGTACAAATTGTATTTAAAGTTTTGTCTCTCGCTCCGGTCGAGGTCGAGGGGGATGCAAAAATAATAAAAAAAAACTTAGTTTCGAATTTCAAGCCTTACCATCAGTATGCTTCCAACAACAGTATTTTTATCATTAACTTTTGCGTGTGTGGTCACAAAATTCAAATTTTGAAAAAAAGATTTATCAGTCTTTATTTAATTTGAAATACATTAAAAATCATGACACAATTTGTTTTGACCAGTTCAGAATCGAATTTACAAGTTTTTTTTACAATTAAATTGAAAAATTCATGGCGTAATATTTATTAATCCCCTAATTAGGCCGTTGCAAATATTTTTAAAAGTTTGTGTCCCACCCTTCAAAATTGGTCTGAAAAATCGGGGGGCAAAAAAAATATTTTTCTAAAAAACTTAAAAAATTTCCATGAAAATAGAAGTCTAATCAACTGAAAACATTCTAAAATACATTTTCTGCATTGATAATCATATTTAGCATGTAAGGGCTTGTTTAAAAATGTTTTGATTTTTTATGAAATTGCAATGTACAGCACCGCCAAAAAAATATTTTTCGCAGAAAATAAAATTTTCGTCAGAGCTTAGATATTTTGGAAACTAATGATGGCAAAACAACTGGACAGGTGTATTAAGCATTTTAAAACACTTTTTTCATCAAAATGTTGAAACTTTGGATCGTAATTTAAATTTTAATACTTTTTTATTTTTTTGCCCCCCAACCCCCCCCCCCCCCTCGACTTTGTTCAAAGTCGAGGGACCTAAACTTCAAAAAAAATTTGCAGCGGCCTTATTTAGAAAAAAATTAGGGAGAGGAACAAAATCTTGAAATAAAATCTTCACGAAAAAAAAAACAGTTTTTGAAACTAAAATTTAAATTCCATAAACTTGCTGTTACGTGGGATATTTTCTGGTATTTTCAATATTATTATTTTTAGTTCAAATAAGTCAATTAAGAATGACTCTTAAAATCTTAGTTTGGACCTTTTCAATCGTTAGGCTTGATATAAAAAAAAATAATTATTTTTATTGAAAATTTCACAAAATTCTTATTTTTAAACATTGAAAATCAACCCAATAGTTACATTGAAATAACTCAATTGCACCCAGTTTTTTTTAATTCTACAGTTAAAAATTTAAAAATGAAAAAAATAATAGCAAAAATTATTAATTTTTAAGACCAAACAATTTAAAAAATCCAAAATCCTAAAATAAAGTAAAAACAATAATTTGAAAAAATTCAATTCAATTCAATTCGGTTTTATTTGTGAATAATCAAGTTACAATGAGTTCATTTAGGTACATAACAGAGTTTTGGTGTTCCTTTCAGCTGTGTTTTACATCGTATTTCAATCGAAAAATTATTACTTATAACTATGGAATAGACAAGAGTAAGAAAAAGTTTTCAAAAAACTTACAGAAAGTGCAATGGAAAAAGGATAGATAGAGAGGAAGCTTAAAACTAGATCACAGACAAAAAAAATCAATTATAGATGTGCTTGATCATCAGCTCCCCGAGGGCCAGAAATTGCTCCGCCTTGTTACGGCAGGTCCGAAACCGCGTCATCATCTCCCCCGCGAGAGCAAAGAACTCCGGCAGGGTAAAGAGATCTTCCCCGGTGACTCCTTGCTGGGCCGCATCGCCGCTACCGGCAGCGACCACGCTGGCAAACGAACGCCCCCATCCAGGAGGGATCGCTGGGTTGTCCGCTGGAACCGTACGCTGGCCAGCTGCAGGAATGGCTGCGCTCGTATTTCGCTGAGGAGAGTGGGACGCTGCTGCTTTCTTCTTCCTCTTTTCCTGCTCCTCGAGGTAGGCCTTGCGCGCGACGCATCCGCGGTAATTGCCGGTATGGTTGCCGTCACAGTTCGCGCACTTTACGCGCGGCTTAGTTTGTTCTGCGTTTTCCCCCAAGTCCGCCTTTCGTGGCAGTGCGCACGCCTCCGAGAGGTGTGACTCACCGCACTTCACGCAGCGGGGTCGGAGGTTGCAGTTCCGCGAGCCGTGGCCGAATTTCTGGCAACGGTGGCATTGCGCTACGTCCATTGGGTTCTTGGTGTAAAACCGCCAGTTTACCCAAAAACCGTCCAACGTCTTAGTCCGCCGCAGATCTTGGATCTTGACGGTGCCGCGGTCGAAGTACAACAGGTACAGGGTATGCGTACCCGTGACTGTTGTCTTTCGCGAGAGCACTTTTATCTCCCGTGGCTTTATTCCGGCGTTCGAGAGGTGTCGCTTCAGGTCGGCGATCGGACGGTCTTGGTAACCCTGCAAGACGACCTTAACAGGGGGCTTCTCTGGGTCGTATGTGTAGAAGTTGAAGTTGCTACGCTTCAGTTCTTCAAGCACCAGGTCGAAATCTTTTCTGTTCAGTGTGATCACTTGCACTGTCGACTTACCGATTTTCAGACAATATCCGAGGCCTTCCAGCAACTCGTCAACATCGTCCGCCAACGTGTCCAAAACAAAAATTGGAGGTGGTCTTCGTTCCGTTGGAGAATTGTTCTTTTTTGACGTCGGCACTTTTTTCCGTGCACGATCATCATCGTCGTCGTCGTCGTCGGTAGTGCTGCTACCGTCGGTGTTGTTGTTGTTGTTTTCTTCGTCGTCGCTCAGCATCTGGAACTCGTTCCTGATGGGAATGTTGGCGGATGTCGATGTGCCACTGGTCGTGGCACCGGAAGTACCTGAACGGGTTCGCACTGGTGATCTTGGAACATATCCGGGATGTAGTAACTTTTTGTCGATTCCTTCTGCGCTCACTCTCCCCTGCGCGATGGCGGTCGACACGGCGTTGGTTTGTTTACCTTTTTGCACACGGCCGGTAGACGAACTTCGCGGGTTTTTCGAGGCCGCACTCGAACTGCCACGGCCACGGCCGGCCCTTGGCATGCTGCTGGAGCAAACTCGCGGCTAATCACGGTAAACTACGGCGAAAAAAATCGAAAAAACTATGGAGCACTGAGCACTTGACTGCTGCTTGCTCTCGTGCGTACACGGAGGTGTATTTGAAAAAATATAATTTTTCAATTCTTGAATAATTTAATACTCAAATTTTGAAATAAAAAAGTCTATGAATACTGCTAGAACGCTCAACCAAACCACAAAAAATTCTAGATTTCAAAAAATGCTAGAACTCATACATTCTAGACAAATCATAGACTTCAAAAACTAAAAACTCTAAAATTCTAAAACTCAGGAATTCAAACATATACATTGAAAATGCAATAATGAAAGTCTTCTGATTTTTTAAATACTCGTACTCGATTATTCGAAACCCTGATTTTCTGAAGATTTGATGATTCCAAATTCAATCATTTCTGGTTTCTGTAGAGACTTCGGACAATCCAACCTTAAAAAAAGTTCCAACAACATTGGCAACCCGCTCAATTTTTTTAAAGTTCAATTTTTCGAATATTTACACAGCAAAATTTGTTGTAATAAGAGCATGTAAAGCAGTTTAAATTCAAAAAGATGTCAATCGAATGTTAAAAAAAATACCATGAAGCCTCTGTGAAATTCACGAATAATATTAAACTTAATTACATCGCATGATTCCACCGACTAATTGAACGCAAAAGTGCAGTTTAATTTAATGCATTCATCCGAGATACGATCTGTCAACTGCACCCACACACACCCGATCAAACACAATTGCAAATAAGTAATTTGCACCATAATTATACCCGCGGACGACCAACCCGACCCGAGCAAACCACGCGCACCGATCGGAACCCGATTAAAAAGCGAACAAAAGAAACACGAAACAAAACAAGATTCTTTTTTTCCAGCAGCAGCAGCAGCAGCAGCCAAAAACATCTGTCGTGCGTTTTTGCACGCGTGTGTGTGCGTTTTTCCCCCGTTGGCGAGTCGTCATCGTGTACGTGTGTGTGTAGTTTTATTGTTCCTTTTGTTTGCTCCGGCTGCAAACACTGGAAGTTGTTGTGTAAAAATAAGTGAATGTAAATTAATGTTCGTGAGCGAGTGTGTCACCGGGAAAGAGAAAATAAATTAAAAAAATATTAATCGATGTTACTCGCGGCTGTTTGGTGATAATAAAAATATCGAAATAATAGCCCGGGTATTACCAACACGAATGCACACATAAATATTGGTTTTGAGTGGTACGGGTGCGGAGTTGCCGATTGTTGTTTGGCTGTGAGGGATTTGTGTAAATTTAAAGGAGGAGGAAAAATATAAATATACGTGAATAAAAAATAAAAATATGTATCATAACGTGGTGCATTCACGTTGAAAGTATAACAAAGAAGAAAAAGTGTAAGTGTTAAAAATTGTGAAGAGTCGTGACAGCTGCCGTTGGATAAAACAAGCGTCCAACGTGTTTTACACGGTGTTTCCCGCCCAAAATATCAATGAAAATGAGCGAATAAATTGCGCCAATGTGTGTTTGTTGAAGCAGTGTTGCCAGATGTCACCAGTTGCGCGCCGTGACATCTGAAGGGGTCGTTCGCGAATCACGTGACGAAGCTTTCAAGAGGTGCTCAAAAGTGTTTGGTGTTTGGGCAAACCGGGCCGCAGAAAAGCATCCAAGGTGGCCTCGTCGAAGGGATCACGGGTCGGCGCCTCGTCGGAGGGTCGCTTGGCCACCGGCACGACGAGTGAAACGGGCGCCACCAGCCTGAGCAACTCCCGGCAGGGTTCCGTCGATGGGTTGATGCAGCGATGCGGTCTCTGTTCGATCATCTCGAGCCTGCTGCGGCGGGCCATGTGCGTCGGATCGCGCCGTGGTAGCGGCGAGTCCTACTACCAGGAACTGGCCGAAACTAATGTGAGTATTTGGAATTGCATGGAATATTGAATTCAAGTCTACCCCCCAGAAATCGCATTGAACCGAACCGGTTTTTACTCGGAAGAGACCATCATCATCCTTCGGCGGCGACTTGGCGAGGGCCTGTCTTTCCCCTCCCGAGTTCCTCGTTGCCATCACTTTAGTTCTAAACTTTGGTGTTTGTTTTGCTTTATCGGACGTTATGCATATTTACACTTGGCAAACAAATAATGGCCGCTTGCTGCTGGTTGAAGAAGGGTGGTGGAGTAGAAAATATTGGGGGTTTTAGCAAGAATTGAGAGAGTTTGGGATGAGGTCCTCTGGAAAGAAGCTTTGAGAGTATCCCTTGAATGCCTTGAAATTTTCAAATCAATATTTATTTGGGTTGTATTTTTTCGAAGGTTTCATTATTTGATTTCACGTTAAAAAAGCAAGTCTTGAATAATGATCACTCACTAAATGGTCACCTAAATCATCTGCGCGAAACTAATCTTGAGCGAATAGGATCCCGAGCAGACGGAAATAATGTGAGAATAACTTTTTTTTATATTTGAAAATACTAGGCCAATAACATTTTATGTTATTTATAACAAGTTTTGTTATTCACCGTTATGCTTTTTTTTGTTGTTGGATTGTTATTGTAATAACAGACTAATAACATTTTGAGTTATTCTTCGAACAAATCTTCCCGGGCAGACGGTAATAAGAACATTCATGCCATTTCAATAACAAATACTGTTTAAATAACACTTCTTGCCCCTATTTTGTGGATATTGCTCCTAGCATACGACCTTCTTTGTGCCTATTTTCGGCCTACCTTCTGATTGGTTGAAATCTCGAAGCACGTGGCGAACTTTTCAGCCCCAGCTCGTACAGTTCAGCCCCAAAAAGTACGGTCACCAAACAGGCTAAATCGTTGTGCGGTTTCAAGCCTCAAATCATCATTAGAATGATTGATTTATCCAGTATCAGTTAAATTACGTGCATAAATTGATTGAGCATAATTTATTTCATTAATTTATGAGCTTTAAACATAATTAAATATTTGTTGCGCAACCAATTACGCGAGTAAGGACTTTGAGATGTGAAAGGCGCGCACACACTTTCACAGTTTGTAGAAGTGTCAAATGGACTGTAAACTCGAACAGACGGTAATAACTAAATTCATGCCATTTCAAAAACAAATACTGTTAAAATAACAGACAGTGTTATGGAATATTCTTGCAAAATCCGTTTTTGCATAAGAGTTTAATAACAGTTTATGTTATCACAACCAAATTTGTTTTTGGTCTGATATTGATTGAAAGCCAAAACAACTTTGGAACAACATTTTTTGTTATGGAAGAATACCTCCAACTGTTATTGGGATGATCGGATTAGTTGTTAAAATAACAAAAAATAATAACAAAGCTTTGTTCGATGCATTGCTTAAAGTGTTATTAGTCTGTTATTACAATAACAATAACAAAAAAAATCATAACGGCGAATAACAATTCTTGTTATAAATAACATAAAATGATATTGGCCTAGTATTTTCAAATATCAAAAAAAGTTATTCCCACGTTATTTCCGTCTGCTCGTTATTTCCGTCATCGTCTCCGAAATTAAGAGAGTAACTTTGATTGATAATATAATTGTTCGGTGTCAGTTCAGTGATTGTGTTTTAAAACGGAATAATGCTAACCGCCAATAAAAACATATTGCTGGTGGTTAGATATTCGGGGGAAGGCTCTCATGCGTGTGCCGAGCGATGAAAGCCGTGACGTTGAGTGTCAAGAAGCGGTTAGCAAAAGTGGTGAAAATTTTGAACCTAATGGCAACTAGTAATTTTCCACGAAAAAGTTGACGAGCGATATGTTAATTCCGTTTTTTCCTATTTAAAAGGAAATAGTGAATTAATTTTGCCCACCAAGCTGAAGCTAATGACAGCAAGTATCATTCCCAAGTGACAGTTTCCTGCAAATTGACTGGTGGAGTGCACAATTTCGTCAAATTAAGTTTGGTAAGCTCAATATAGGTACTAGACCCAAAATAGGGACAAATACCCTATCTTCAAATGTTATTGGATGGTCGGATTAGTTGTTAAAATAACAAAAAATAATAACAAAGATTTGTTCAAAGAATAACTTAAAATGTTATAAGTCTGTTATTACAATAACAATCCAATAACAAAAAAATCATAGCGGCGAATACAAATCTTATTATAAATAACATATTATGTTATTGGCCTGGTTTTTTCAAATATCAAAAAATGTTATTCCCAAGTTATTTCTGTTTGCTCGGGTTTTTATTCTTTTTTGTTATTTTAACAACTAATCTGATCATCCCAATAACAGTTGGAGTTATTTTTCCGTAACAAAAAATGTTATTCTCAAATTTTTTTGGCTTTCAGCCAATATCAGACCAATAACAAATTTGGTTTTGATATCATAAACTGTTATTGAACTATTACGCATACAACGATTTTGCAAGAATATTCCATAACACTTTTTGTTATTGAAATGGCATGAATTTTGTTATTACCGTCTGCCCGGGATTCCAAACCAACCATCGATTGGTTGCTCACTGCTCACATCTCACCGAATCCTTCATGTGCATTGCCTACTCCGCTTGTTGGTGACACTCACACAAATACTAAACTCACTCAGTGGCTTAGCTCTTGCAAAATCTCAGAGTTGCATACATTCGAGACTGATTTTTTTTATAATTTTATTTTTATAGTGATTTTTGTTATATATTTTCAAATGAAATTTAATTTGGTTTTTCGAAAAATATCATAACGACTCAATCCAGGCCAGGGATAAAACATGACTTGAACCCCCTTCCATCTTGTTCCTGACCCTAGCTAATGGCCGAGCGAGAGCAAACGAGGACCTAAAACTTCACCGCTCGTCGGACGACGAAGATTAGTGAATGAGGGTAAATGTAAATATAACCTTTTTTCAAACAAGAGGGAGGCAGTCCCCCTTCACCAATCCCTGCCAAACGCCAGACTAGATTACTTCATCTGTGGGACGGATGAAGTTTGGCGAGAAAGAGAGGGAAAGGTCGTAGATTACGGTGTCAAAATGAGGGATTATGATTGATTTCATGCTGTGGATACAATGTTGTAAGTTTGCTTCAATATTCCTGGTAGTTCGGAAAATCGCGTATAGTTACATAGTTGAAAGTTGCGTGGATTGAAATTTTCCAACCAGCAATGACTGGGGGTTAAATTGATGGAGTGAGCTGGGTTTCTCCGAAGTCATGGACATTAATCTTGAGGCATTGAAATCAGCTGATGAGTACGAGGAATTTTGTAATTTCGGTGGGTCAACACGGAGAAAAATTAATTCTGAATATCATGAAAAAGCGTTCATGAAAATGGGAACCATGATCAAACACTTTGTTCGTGGTCCCAAATTCATGAACGCTTGTTCAAGATTTTGGGAACTCAATTTTCTCCGTGCATGATTATAGTTCGATCTATAAAGCTTCAGTATAACTAGTAACATGCCATGACCTGAAAGTGATTTAACAGGCAGCTAGTTCAACAGCTAGTAGTTACACTCTAAACCAAGATAACGAATCAAAATACCTCAATCTTGACAGCAAAATCCATCGTTTCCATGGTGCCACACAATGTGGTTCCAGATATCCCGGTAGACATGACGACGACCACCGGTCGTAGATACCAGCGAGTTACTGGCAGCGCTATATAGAACTGTCAACCAATCAACCGCGGCTCTCGTGCTCGTCAAATCCTTGGAAAGCTTCCAATCTGAAGGCAAATCGTCCTCTGATGGTATTCAAGCATCGCGGATGACGACGATGGCATGCAAAAAGAGGGAAATCAAATCGTCGTGGCATGAAATCTGTGTGCCGGTTCGACAGGATCTTAAAAAAAGAAGTCCCGGCGATGAAATCCGATGCGATGCTTAGGGGGTCCATTGTGGTGCAGATACGGGCTAGGGGTGAAGGGATATTTTCCATCCTTGTTCTTGTAAAACGAGCCTGGTGAATGGGAATGTGATTTTGAGTGCGATGAAGGAGTCCCAGGGACATCCAAGGGATGTGGATGCTAGAATGAAAGGATTTTATTTTCTTGAAAAATATATTTTGTGATAAACGGAAGTATCTGGTTTGTATCTTTATTTTAGAAAAATCGCCACCTTCGAGCTGTGCACAATCCACAACAAACATAAAAAGTGTCATTCTTATGAAAATTTGCTGAACTTTATGATTTTTTTTTTCTAAATCACGCGATTGAGTTTTTGGGGTTGAAACTTGGAAAAAGTAGTCAAAAGCGGTCAAAATAATCACTTTTTCAATAACAAACCCCTTGTGTTAATTCTTAATTATTTCTGTTTTTGGTTGCTCTACAACTTTGTAGCAAAAAAAGTAGTAATCCAGCTACGTGTAAAAGGCCTGGATGTAAAATAAATTTTGCGTTATTTTATGAAATTCTATGTAATATAACACCCTGAAATATGTAGCCCATCCGTATGGAAAACCTACTTGATCGAAATGTCAAGCTCATATATGCGTTTATCGTTTATCGGTCTGATGGCCGAGCGGGCTAAGGCGCCAGTCCTTACTGTTGTTAGTGGGTTTGAATCCCGTCGGTTGCAACTTTTTTTTAGTTCACAAAAATTGTACATGCAGTGTGTAATATTAAGTGTCTTTTTTGATGAAAGTGATGTGCATGCTTTTGCACGCGATTTTACCATCGGATTTTTTGCTGTGCACTGAAGATTTTATTTTCCGGAATTTTGATTTCGTAATCGAATCAGGCGTCCAATTTTACACAAAAGTTCCTTTGATACCAAATTTCTACCTCTTCACGATTTCGAGCTTCAAATCCAAGAAAAACGTGTTTTTCTAAAATATTGTTCGTGGTGGTCGTACCGCCCCACCGTCACGAGATGTTGAAAAATGATCCTCGGATTCGTGATCAGGTACCAAAAGTACCTCTAAGAGCAATGTTTCACGGAAATTTAAGAGGGTTCCGGGCAACTTTTTCTGATTTCGTGTGAGTTGACGGAGAAAACACTGAAATTTTCATTATTTGTGCATAATGGGTATCAAACAACGAAAAATTGTGTATAAATTCTCACATTACCAGACTTTTTTTTTTTAATTTTCACAAAATAAAAATATTTTTTTTAAATATTATTTTTTAAATTTTTGTAAAAATTGTGGAAAAAATAGATTTTTATTATAAGATACTCTTATTTTTTTAATTACCCTATAAAATACAAATGACGCAAAATTTTGCATTTATTTTCTTTACATTAGAGCCATGACCAACTTTTTTTGGCTCAATTTTCACCTTTTTAGACCGTCTGAATGAAATTTCCCATTTTTTTCTTCATTACATAGATGATATCGGCACTCAGATAATCAATAAACCTAACTTAAATTAAGTTTGTATGTCGTTTTTAACTCAATTTAACTAAGAAAATCCATCTGGACACTTTTTTTTATTTAAAATTTTTGAAATGAATATACTAAAATTTCACAATTTTTTGTTGAATTTTGTATTTTTTGAAATACATTTTTTTATTATTTGCATCAAACGACGCAAATTTTGTATAATTTTTCACTTAGCCATACTTTTTTGTGTAATGTTCTCTAATTTTCAAAAAAACGCATTTTCCCGCGTTTATAATCATTTTCAGCATGTTTGAACTCCTTTGAAAACATTTTAAATTTTCATGAAATACCATTATAAAGTCCCAAGAAAATTTTTTTTTTGCGAAAAAAAAAATTCCGTCAATACCTCGTTATTTTTAAAAATTATGATTGGAAAGCAACTGTACGCCTGTAAAATGCATTTTAAAACACTTTTTTATCCAAATGTTGAAACCTAGGCTTGTAATTTCAATTTTTATATTTTTTTATTTTTTTGCCCCCCCTCGACTTTGGTCAGAGCCAGGAGACATAAACTTCAAAAAATATTTGCAACGGCCTATTAGTTTTCAAAAATTGTAAGATTTGACGAAATTGTAAATTGTAAAAATTGTACAAGCCTTTTATATTGAAACAACTGGTTTAGTGATAATCTGTACCACATTTTACATACCGTCAGTGGGGGTGACATTGGATCTGGGGGGTGAGATTGGGTCAAAGTGATTTTTGACGGATTTTACCATTTCTCAGGTTCTTCTCAATGAAAATGAATTCTGTTGAAGGGGTTGTGTAGGGGACATCTTAAGATGACTTCGCTGAAAAAATCTCGTTCCTAGAACAAATCCTGTTATTTTGGCAGCTGTCTAAAGTTGGGGTACGTTTTTGGCCAAAAATGACCTCTCGAAAAATCATTTTTCTAATATTTTTGTTAGAATTGCTCGAAAACTACCCAAATGTTTGAAAATCTCCACTTCAAACATTGTAGCGTGTCAATACGATTCCCTCGAACAAGAAACACTGTTGGATGACTTGTTTTTATCATATCGTTGTATTTGAGCATCATTTTAGTTTCATTTGACCCAATGTCACCCCCTCTAAGGGGTGAGATTGGGTCAATTTTCAAACAATAGGCATTTAAGGTAGTGTTCATCAAAATCCACCATATTTTGGGAAAATGTTAGTAAACTATCTAAGAACAAATCTACGTTGAAAGATTTTCGATGTTATTTAAATTGTTTTTGTTATTAAGAAAATACGAGAGGTGTATCGTTTTTTGACCCATAGTCACCCCCACTGACGGTACACAGAAAATAGTTTGATACCCATTTTTTAAATCATGAAAATTTTTTTTTTTCAAAAAATACGGTATTTTGTGAAAATTTTTGAGTGCTCACATTAACTTTAGCGACCCACGATCGTTAACAACCTTGATGACAATTCATTTATAAGTAATTACAACAAATACTTGGATATTGTTGACCTCGATATGCTTTAAAAATCCAAAGCTGCGTTTTTTGCTGTATTGAAAACCAAAAATTAGCTTGTTATCAATTTGTTTGTTTTTTAAGTGATGACATTTTATCACAGGTTTTCCAGATTTTCAAAGTTTATGTTTGATCGAATAGGTCTTACAAAAGCGATACCCATTTTGACAGTTCTGAATTTAGCGTGCGACATTTAATGACAGTGTTGCCAGTTTACAGATCCTCGCCTGAGTCAAGAAACAAATACTTTCAAGAAAATAAGTTTTGTCTAAGATGACACACTTACATTTTTTTTTACCGAATTCGGTAAAGTTTACCGAATTTTCAACTGCTAAACAGTTCGGTAAACTGGAAATTTCCGAATATGGTAAAAACTTACCGAAATCCGGTTATGAAGGTCATTATTGTTCATCGTACCTCCGAAATTCGGTAAAATTTTGAAAGATGGTTTACTGATCTAAGCTTTACCGATTTTTCAAATTCCGAATTCGGTAAAAACATCTAAGTGTGTATGATTAGATTTGTTTCTACTATCTTATCAAATTTTTAAATTTATTAAATTTAAAAAAAAATGTCTCTTTCAATATTTTCGTAGCTTTTCTATTCAATTTAATTTTCCCAAGAGAAAACTCATCATCCACATCCTCTCGAGTCCCCTCTATTCCCTTGAGGGCCCACGTATGAATAACGTTGAATCACCCATCAGGATGATTCCCCCCCCTCCCCCCCGAATCCAGCCAGGGACGATTTTTGAGAAGAACGCCGCCGGAGATGTCAGATCAATAAATCGATCTGTGAAGAGTTCTTTTGCCCATCCCTCACAGAGGTATATATCGTATCTTTCTTTTTTTTTGAACTTCTGGACTCTGTGTGACACACTTACCCACCTTGGATACGGGGGACAAGATTTTCTGCAGTACAGTTTGACAAAGTGACGCAAGTGCCAGGTTTGTTGGTGTGGCGCTTTCGTCACTTTGTTTGCGATTCAGGACGGGAAGCTTAGAAGTTTTGGGCAGGTCGTGAAGTATCATTCTGCCTTGTTGAAAAAGCTTTCGCGAACAAGTTTGAGCTCTGCTCTCGATAACTTTGAGTGGTATTTGTGCTCTAGGCCTCGATTGATTGGTGGGAGGGCGGGAAGTTCTACGAAGAGGTGCCTTTTGATAAAACTTGTGAGCATTTGATGAACTGGTGAAAATCGAGATTTGTGGAATTGGTGAGGCGGAAACTTTGGGATATTACTTTGAACGCGATCAATATCGCTGGCGATTGATCCAAGTTTGGTTATAGGGCTTTGAGTACTTTGGATTGCACAATTTGAAGGTCGTTACATAACTTGACCTAAAAGTCGAGATGATTTCAAATTGCCGCGGGGGCGATCGTGGTGACGATTTTCCGCCCTCGTCTGACAAGATAAACTGGGACAGTTTGATTGCGGTCCGGCGGTGCAGCAGCAATTGATAAGTACCGTTGTCGTTCATTGCCGGTGATGAAGACGGACGGGATTATTTATAGTTTGCGCTGAGTGGCGAGGAAAGTCGATTTACGTCGTTGAACAGAACTGAGAAGGATGTCTGGGAAGGTAGTTAAAATTACACTTCTGAATCATTAGAATTTCTCGGAGCAACCGCAGGAAAAACCTGCAACAATGGCCAATCTACTCCGTCCATCGTGTTCTATACCGTGATCCTCGCGTGTCACACCCCAGAAGCGTTAATAAGCTCATTACGGTCGATTGGCATTCAATCACCACCATCACACGGCAGTGTGGCCAGCATTTACAACCCGACGGAATGACGTGCCATAAAAAGATTTGTTTCGATACACGATACACACGCCCGTCCCGTCACCCGAAATGTCGCGCACAAATCACTCTTGGTAGTAGTTGAAGAGTAACTATCGCGGACTTGTTTTAGGAAACAGATTTTTTTTATTAAGACATATTTTTTGTTTGTTTATGTTAAAATGATGAGCAAAAAAAAAAAAAAAGAAAACAAAATAAGTCAAAAACATCAACGCCACCAAAATGTCAGTCCGTTCAGCACGACATTTAAGAGCGAACTCCGGACCGATCTAATCCGTGAATCCGGGTGCTTCTCAATGGTATTCAAATGGCAATAATGTCTTGATTGATTCTATAGTTGTAACGCGCGTCGTGATTGGGGCTCGTATAGATATACAAGCCACCGCCCCCTGATATGGTGAGCGACCCTATAATAGAGCCATTCCGCGTCTCCATTTCCGGAAGAATGACCCAATTCCCGCGCCACACTATGGGTCTTGATGACAGATGATGGCTGCGGTGCGTTCGGGTGAGGATTCAATGTCGGGTAAATTGCGCTTCTGCAAAAAATAAGATAGATTTAGTTATGTAGTGGGTGCTGCTTAGCTGGCAGCCCACCACCCAGTAAACGAGCTCCGGATAAATGAATAAAACCCCGCTCTTATGGCATGCAGTTCGCTTGATGAGCCATAAAGAAGTTCCAGCGCTTTATCGTCCATTTTTCCACGTACGGTACTACGTACTATAGTGTGGTACAGTATAGTCGTTTGCAGATATGAATTTATCAGAAATTTGCTTCGTCACTTGGGAAGTGAGGACAGTATCTAAAAATCTGAGTCTTTTAATTTTAAAATATTTTTCGCATTTTAAACTTTACCAAATAATTCTAACAATTACTTATTCAACAAATGGTATTGCAGAATTCAAGGTAATTTCAAAATATCAGAGTGTGCCTAAATAAGATTAACATTTGATTCACCCTCTACTGTCCAATTTTGTTATTCGTAACTGTTGAGGAGGTCATTTTGAGCAACTTCACTTCTCTTGTTTTATGTTTTTCTTGTTTTAATTTTAGTATTTTAATTTGCATTTATCTTGTTTAGTTTATCTTAGTTTTTGGTAGTACTGTCATGCCTCAGTTTAGCACCGCATATGGGGGATGCAAAACCAAGGCGTGCATAACGAGGCGAGGCGAGGCATAATCCTATGAAAAATCATCCAAATATTAAAATAATATAGTGTTTCAGAATTGGGATGATGTCAGCTATCCATTGCAACTATAATTACATATTTTTTTTTACAAAAATACGTAGTTTCCTGTGTTTTTAAAATGCATTTTTAATCGAAATTTTTTTCAAGATCATTGTTTTTTCAATATGGGTCAAATGATCAGGATTTTTTCTTACATTTCGGAAGTTATAATGTTTTTTAAATGTTTAAAATTTTCACAAGACTACGTTTATTTGAAAAATTACTAAAAATTTCAGATTTTACAATATGGGTTTCAAATATTATAGTAACACTTATTTTTGAAAATACTTAAAAAAATCACAAAACTACGTATTTTCGAAAGAAAAAAAAACAAAATTTTAGTCAGTACAGTTCAAAACTTAAATTTTGAGTATTTTATTTCTCGAAAATACATAGTTTGGTGAAAAATTTGAGTATTTTTATGAATTTGTTTTACCACTCTCGAAATATTCGCAAAATTCCGAGCATGGGTGTCAATACTGTAGAAATACTTAATTTTAATATATTTTTTTCGAAAATACGTAGTTTTAGAAAATTTGTTGTATTTTCAAAAATATGTCTTTTTTTTTGTTTTGAATAATCCTGATCATTTGATACTAAATACTTAAATTTAGAGTATTTTTTTTGAAAATACGTAGCTTTGTGATTTTTTTTAGTATTTCCAAAAAAATATATTGATTTCGGAATGTATGAAAAAACCCTGATCATTTGACATCGATATTGCAAAAAACTGAAAATGTTGAGTACTTTTTCGAAAATAAGTAGCTCGTGAAAATTTTAAGAATTTTCAAAAAAATGTGTTATAACTTTCGAAATGTATGAAGAAATCCCTATCATTTGATACCCATATTGTAAAAATCTAAAATTTTGAGTACTTTTTCGAAAAAACGGAGTTTGTGAAAATTTTGAGTATTTTCAAAAAATTATTTATTACTTTCAAAATGTATACCCATATTGCAATAACAATAATTTTGAGTAGTTTTTTGAGAAACTTGGATTTTCAAAGTACTGGAAAAATACGTATTTTGAGGAAATTTTCATGTAATTATAACTGAAAAGTTGACATCATCCCGATTCCAAAACACTATAATTTTGTTGGAGTTTGGATGATTTTTCATAGGATTATAGCCAATGTCTCCTATATAGCCAAAATCCCATGAGCTCTGTGCTTCAGTTATGCACTGGGCCGTGCTTATCCGAGGCAGCTGTACGAATCAAAACCGGGGCAGTGCAAAACCGAGGCATGACTGTATTTGGCCTATACTACCACCTCCTGTCATTACATATTGCCTTTCTAATTTTTTCATGTTTTTACAGTCACAATCACTCCATTTTTTGTTTGTTTTCACATTTTCTGCTCTAGATTGGCAACATTATCATTAAAATTGTAAAAATAATGCGTAGAGGCATAGTCTGGGACACTAAAAAATATTATACATAATTCTTTTTACTTAAAATATAGGAAATATTAGTAAAAAACACAGCCAAATTTGACCCCCAAAAAACTGAAGTTTTAAAAACATTGGCAATGTCATATAATATAAGCAAACTTCCAACCCTTAAAATTTTCTAAAATTTTAAGAATTCGAAAAATTAAGAATTGGTTGAAAATTGGATTGGATTTTTGGCGAACTTTTAACTCGAAGGGTATTCTGTATCAAAATTGAACCAATTAAGCTTAACCGGTTCATCCAACTGGTTTAATAGGTGTACCGGTTGAAATTTCTAGTACAAAATGTGGCATCCGATGTATCTAACTTCTTCAAATCCCATAAATAGTCATTTCTATCAAGTTTGAACCGAATCAGCAAAACCGATTAACTCAAACGGTTCAGTAATTATTCCGGTTCAAATTTCTTGCACAAAACGTAGCACCCGATGTATTTAACTTTTTCAAATTCAGTAAATAGTAATTTTTATCAAGTTTCGAACCGATTTCGCTAAACCTATTGACCGGTTATTGTTCAGCTATTCTTGAGTGGTTGTATCTCAGGAACTTACAGACAATGTCACTTAGATAAATAAATTAGGAAATTTCTCACCTGTGTGTTTGTGTGTAAAATAATTTGACAAATGCATGATGCAAGTAAATATAAATTTAAATTTGTTTTCAAAGGTGATTTCATCCCAAAAATCTATCTTATTGCTAATTGATAAAAGTTTTAGAACCTCTAAAATTAAAAAAAAACCAAAATAATTAAACAAAATTGAACATTCGTTTCCCATAAATTATCACATATATGGATTATTTACAAATGGGATTCAACCAATATTTTTCACTTAGCGAATCGTTATGAAAAGATTTATTACTTTTTCACTTGATCCATTCTGGTCCCGAGTGTGGAAGTGATTCCGCGTTTTAGTACCCACACTGTAAGTGTGTGATTTATTCATACATGTATCGTCCAGCAGGGAGGTTATTGGATCAAGCTTCCTCCGATGCTCACCGGAAGCAGCACCACCCCCCTGAAAAGGGCAAACAAGCTGCTGTTATCGGAGCAAACAGCTGGGCGACATGTGAGCGTGTGTATAAATGAATTTATGATGACGATATTTATTTCCTCTCTTCTGTCATTACGAGCGGAGGTACTCTTGGGAAAAGTTTTCCACCAAGAAAGAAAATTCATAAAATAATCCCACTCTAAACACTTTGAAGAGTTTGTCAGCTGAGCCGGAATAATTGAAACAACTGAGCTTCGAAAGAAGCTCAATCAACTTCAAAAGTGCCACTGATAACGCCCGGTGACTAATTCTCTTCTCTGATTCCTTCGAAAAGGTGTCTGCTTTTGTTGCAGCACGTGCAACCGTTTGTTGCGACATGTTTGTGTATGACAACCCCTCTTCCTTCCTCCCGTCGCTTGCCTACCTGACCCTAGGTGGAAGACATTCGTGGCAGACAGACGGACCGAGATTCAGCACTCGTGACTCGAGGAGTTCCCGTCGTGTATGTGTACTACATGTCTGCTCACGGTGGTTCTGGGCCACATTCTTGTGTTGACTTTCTTTGCCCCCGTGTAAGACCTGAGCAAACCCACCCACGTGCGTGAGGGAACGTGTAGGATGTGGTGGAAGCTTTTGGGCACATAACTTGCGGCACACAATAATTACAATTGCAATGACGGAATTATTTAATCAAGTCTAATCGTTTTTTTATTTTTAAATTATATTGATGGCAATTTTATCCATTTTTGTTTTTGCCATTATAAAAAAAAATATTTAAAAAAGAATTAGTTTTTTCTTAATTTGAAATTTGGGCTCTAGTCTTGACCCAATTTTCAAACTTGGTTGAGTTGTTGGGTGAGACTCAGTAATATTATATTTTTCTGCTTTTTAAAACTCTTTTCTATGCAGAAAATCTCAACAACAATATGTTTAAATTTGAGGTTCAAACAAATAATATTGTAAAAATCCTAGCCTTTCAAATATTATTTTTAAAATGTAAGACGAACCAAGGATGGAAAGCATGAACATGTGAGAAGGGCATATTTTTACTTTAAGTTGATTGTATTTGTTTATATAAAAACGGTTTTAGTGCACAAAATCTATAACAAATAAATGTTATGTTATCAAAATACCAAAAAAAGTATTTTTCATAAAAAAAATAAATAAATAAATAAAAAAAAAAATATCGAGAGATGTCATTTTACGGGAAATTTTATGTACTTTACGAATCTATTTTAATTCTGAGAGGATTTTTTTAAAGTTATTTTTCTTTCTAAATTACGTGATTTTTACAACTTTGAAGGGCTACATTTAAGATATCAATATTCTACAAAGTTGTAGAGTAGACAAATATTAAATGTTGATGTATCATCTGAATTCTGAATTTTACGATGTTTTTTGAACAAGTAATGGTTTTGATCAGTTTTTCGAAAACTTTCGAAACTCAATCGTGTGCGTTTGGAAGTATTTTTTCTCGGAAAGTTCAGCAAATTTTGCATAAAAACAACACTTAAGACATTAGTTGTGGCTAGAGGTGGGCAAATTCGCTCTTTTTTAGGAGCCGCTCATTTTCATTCGCTCATTAAAAAGAGCCGCTCTTTTGAACGGTTCTTTCGCTCTTTTTCAAAATTTGGATGAAAAAGGGTTTTTTTTAAAGAATCGTGTGATTTTATAAGTTAATTTACATTTGACCTTTATAAATTATTTGATTGCCCTCGAAAACCATAGGTCTTGGTATGATCTCTTTTCTATAAACACTAAAGTTTAATCGGACAAAAGGATATATATTTTCCAAAATCTCTAAACTATTCAGTAGATTTTTTGTAATATTTTACAAATTCTGCAATTTGAAATGCTCAAATTTGTATTCCGGTAAAACTATAATAAACAATCAGTTGTACAATGAGAGTTTTTTTGTTTAGTTTTGAAAATCATTTACTTTTGGGATTAATTTTTATAAGCTTTGAAATGTTTGAAAATACATTTTCAATTCATTTCAGTTTAATACTACACTTTTTTCGGAAATTCAATAAAATATATGGATCATTCCAGGTCAACTGAGTACACTTTTGGACTCGACCTCACCGATTTGGACCAAACTTGGAGGGAACGTTCATCTATCGATAGTTAACAGAAATCCCAAGTTTGGTGCTGATTGGGCCATCCCTCTATTTTTGGCACCGCCCTCTTTTTTGACGATTTTCAAAAAAACTTTTTTTTCTTTTAATCATAACTTTGCAACTATTTGAGCAAAAGACTTTCTACAGGTTGCATTTTATAGGAAATTGTCCAAGGAATTCGATAAAAATAAAATGTTAACCCTTAAATGCCCACTAGTATTATATTTTAACGTTTTAAGTATTAAAATTCAGTTTTGACCAATTCCTTATTTTTTTATTTGTTTTATTTTATCACCATCGTGTTCCCCGGACAATTTTACATAATAATCAATGTAGACCTCAAACTAAAATGAACTATTGGCGAGATACAGCGATTTTACTGAAAAAAGTTTTATTTTACGCTGCACTCTGTTATATGAATTCAAATCCGAAATAAGTTTCTCACATATAAAAGCCGAACTATGCGGGATTCCACCTTTTTTGTTGAAAAGTACATCATGTAATTCCGAGTGATGCGCAAAAACAAACTTTTTTCAGTAAAATCGCTGTATCTCGCCAATAGTTCATTTTAGTTTGAGGTCTACATTGATTATTATGTAAAATTGTCCGGGGAACACGATGGTGATAAAATAAAACAAATTAAAAAATAAGGAATTGGTCAAAACTGAATTTTAATACTTAAAACGTTAAAATATTTTTTTTCTAGACGTTGCAAAAATTTCACACGAGTTTCACTTTTAACATTAAAAATGACTAAAACAACACATTTTTGGAAAATAAATTATCGATTTTAACCTTAAGGGTGCACAGCAACGAAGGAAGCTGTGGTCGGACCCATTCCCGCAACAACGCGATTGTAAAATCAGTCAAACTTTGTTGTAAATTACTTTGTGGACAGTACTTTAGGGGATGAATGAAAAATCATATCGATAGTTCCCGTAGTTTTGAAGATACTAAAATATCTGTAACAAAAATCTGGGTGCAAAAGCTCTGGTTAATGTGCACCGTTAAGATGGCTTTTACTCGAGAACGGTGCATTTTCCCGGGCAGACGGTAATAACAAAATTCATGCCATTTCAATAACAAATACTGTTAAAATATCAGAAAGTGTTATGGAATCTTCTTGAAAAATCAATTTTTGCATAAGGTTTTAAAAACAGTTTATGTTATCATAACAAAATTTGTTATTGGTCTGATATTGGTTGACAGCCAATACAACTTTGGAATATTTTTTTTTTGTTATGGAAGAATACCTCCAAATGTGATTGGGATGATCGGAATAGTTGTTAAAATAACAAAAAATAATAACAAAGATTTGTTCGAAGAATAACTCAAAATGTTATTAGTCTGTTATTACAATAACAATCCAATAACAAAAAAATCATAGCGACGAATAAAAAATCTTGTTATAAATAACATAAAATGTTATTGGCCTAGTATTTTCAAATATCAAAAAAAGTTATTCCCAAGTTATTTCCGTCTGCTAGGGTTGTCAAAAAAACATGAAAGAACATTTTAATTAAATCAAATTTTTCATCCAAAAACTTATGTTGGTTTTTTTTTGGGAGTATTTTCGATACTTTTTTGAAAACAATCATAATTTGGCGAAAATCTCTACTTCCGTCGTCCATGTAGCTTTAAAATTGGCACATTTTTGTCATGGAAAAATAAAAAAAAGTCGAAAGGTTATTGATTTTTTGTGATAAAAAATTTAACAAAGAAAATAACAATTTTAATCCATGTATTCATAATTTTCGAATAGTCGTAATCATAATCTACATCTTTGCCGAAGACACAAAATCTATCAAAAAATCCCTTCTCAAGGTATAAGTATTCGAATATTTTCATGGTTCCGAAATGATGCAAATGGCTTATTTGGAACTAAGACATCGATTCATCCAAAACAAAACAAAAAATACCAAAGTCGATTTGCGAAATCGTTGAGAATTGGTCTCTTATGTCTGGAAAATACAACAAAAAAAAAATAAAAAAATAAAAGACAGATAAAATTAATTATTATGAGAAATCATCTTTTAATGTAAGAATTTTTTGAACAGTTTTTCAATTATTCCTGAAAAGTCAAAATTGATTCGGAAAATCCGTTTTCAAGCTACAGATTTTCTAATAAAATATTCAATATTTATTTAAATGACCTGTCGCCAAATATATATGAAGACTTGTAAGGTTCAACAAATGATTGCATGTTTGCTTCTTTGTTCATAAGATTTGAGGTTTATGGATGGTCCCAAAACAATCTATTTTATTCGATATATTTCATATATTGAATTTCAAAAACATGTGCCAACTAGTGCTCTTCTAGTCTGGCTAGCTCTAACCCAACTTCCAAGTATGTTTTCTTTATCTAACCTGGTAGAAACACGCTGGTAGCCCAGGTTGAGTATATTGCACTCGATATATACAATTTTTTTTCCTACTGCCTTCCGAAACGAGGCAAGGTAGCAGCCAGATTGTCACTTTTCAAGTGTTTACCCGATAAGAAGGTGTCGCGAATGGGCGTTGGGTTATACTTGGGGAACGACCAACAATCGATAATTGCCAATTGCCACCGGTTCAAGCGCTTTAATGGAAAGTTCGAGTGGTGTTCGGTGAGGTTTCTTGGAAAACTATGGAAACGGTAGCAAGAAAAACCAATCGGTGATTGGTTGCTCACTGCTTATCAAATCCTTCTTGAATTGATTGGCCTACTTCGCCTGGCGGAACCCCTCACACGAGAGCAATCTCACATTTGATTTGAATCATTTCATTGTATTGTATTATTGTAGGCTTTCCCAATTAAATTTGCAACAATTTATGGCGATGCTTGTTCAATGATAGAGAGATTCAATCCCAAATCACAAACAGATTGCATTTGCATAAACAACTCTGGCCTGGCGGGATTCCAAGCATACAAAATGCAATATTACACCGTTCGTTGCACCCGTCGAAAATACTTTGTCGACATTCACCATGCATGAAATGTGGTCCCAAACCGAGCGCGACAAGGTTTGATTTGTGCATTTGTAAACACATGCTCACGGCACCGGTACCGGAGATATTCCGGTAAACCTGGCAACGAGACCATATTACACGCAATCAGTTTTCCAAACCCTCTCCCGCCCTTCCTCCCCCGTCCAAATCAGACTAGTCCGGGTTTTGCGCCGATAAGAAAATCCAATAATCCCATAAATGATTCATGATGTCGATATTGGTCCTCTACAGCACACAAATCGCAGCACTGGCAACACTGCGTACCGACCGCGGGGCCCACTGCAGAAACAGGCTGGCTACATGTTTTCCAAATCTACGCAGCTGGAAAGGGGGAGCCCCCCCCCCTTAGGGGTGTATGCGATTTGTGTTTACATTTTGCGATAAACTTGTTGGTTGTGAGCATGATGCATAAAATACGCGTTACATGATGATGTGGCGAAATGGTCCCAGGGAGGGCGAGTTTTGTGTAAATTTTGGATGAGCGAGCCGAGCGCGCTGGTCAACATTTGTCCTGGGTTTTGTGCTGGAAATTGGAGCGGACATTTTTTTGAGTTGTTGCAATGTAATTTGTTTCAATTTTGTTTACATACTTTTTTCAAATTGTTAGAAAAACTTTCCATAAAAATCTGTATACCAAGGATTCTGGGTCATTCCACCTCAAACCTATGGGTACCCGAAATATTTTTTTCAGGTTACATTTGAACACCATCAAACAAGCATTTAAGGGTTATTTAAAAAAACCTGGGTTATTGCAAATATGAAAAGAACATTAAATTTTCCATTTCAAAAAGGCGTAATATTGAATGTTTGGCTCTTTTAAAACGTTAGTTACTTCAAAAAAGCAAAATATACACACCAAAAAATAATCGTGTAATTTTCTGTTCATTTGATGCACATAACTGGAGCGTCAAATTACCCACAATATTACATCGAATTGAAAATTACACGACATAAAAAGAGATCTTTTCTCTAGATGTAATATTACATCGAACATAATAATAAAGCTAATGTAATTTTACATCTAACATAATTTGGATGCAAATGTAATTTTACGTCAAAAATAAAATTGCAACTCAATCGGAATTCTTAAACGGAATTCAATTCGAATCGTTTACGTATTCCGTTTTAAACGGAATACGTAAACGATTCGAATCGAATTCCGTTTCAGAATTCCGATTGAGTTGACTGGGCTACTTTAAATCCTAGAATTTTAAAAATGTGTAAAAAGTTAAGTGAAATATAGTTTGATCTACATCAAGAAAGAAGCGAGTCAAAAATGTATCTTTTCTTGGTGGATTGTTTACATTTTTTGCTCAACTTCTTGCTAGTCAAATCAAATAAAATACGTGTCAATTCAAGCTTGAGTGACATAATTATCTTGTTTCTCATAATTTCCCAAATCAATATCATGAAATATAAGGTGAATGCATTATACATTTAAACTGTTTATTTCTTAAGTAGTTGTATTCGATTGAGTTCAATGTTTAGCGGTGGTGACTTTGCTTTTGAAGCTAGTAATATTTTCTCATCCTGACTATTTATCACTAATTATGGTTAGGCAGACCCGTAACGGTAAAGAAAATAAAGTGTAAAATAAGTAAAAGTAGTGACCGAGCCACGTAGTCCAGTTAAGTGTGAGTCGTGTTATTCGTCAGTGGCAGCGGCATCTAGTTCGTGTGTGGAAAGCGCCTGAATCACACGCTTGACGATTCGCTGTCTTCCACCGACGCGAGTCGCTTGGCTTTTGGAGCCTCGAAGGGGGATTATTTTTAGGAAATATTCCTGAATGAGTTCTAGAAACTTAGAACTTTCGGTTAAGTACATAAAATTATACACGTAATACACCGCCATCAACTGTTCGACCGCTTCCAGAACATCAAAGGTGCCTTCAGTTAATCGCGTTTTTTCTGCTACTGCGTAGTACATGTGCTTGTCATCACCAACATCTGAAATGAAAAATAAAATGATTATTAAATTTCATCGAAAGCACTTTATATAACTTCTTTAGATTGTATTTAATCCGAGAATAATTAAAATATTAAGCAAAAAATCCCCTAAACTAATTGACTTTATGCGTCCTGATTCACCCCAGTTCTAGCAAAACAATGCAAAAGGACTGTTCTGGGTTTGTAAACAAAGAGTCATATGTAAACATCCTCTATTGTGAGCAGGATACCCTCTTTGTTTACAAATCCACAACGGTGCATTATTTTGCTAGAGTTGTCGGTTTGCAAACTAAAATACACTCAAACCCCGATGGTTTGACATCAACTGTTATCAAACGAACGGGGTCACTTTTTAGTTTGACACCCTCTTTACACGGAGCTCACACACACTACCAAATGATTGGTTTGATAGTAAGTGTGTGTCCCGTATAAAAAGTGACAGTTCGTCACTTTTTAGTTTGACTTTGGCCAAGGAACGGATACCTCGTTGGTCAAACGAAAAAGTGACCAACCAACGGGGGTTGAGTGTATTAGAACATTTAAATGGAGCATAACATAACACTGACCAACAAAAATTGACAAAAATGTCTGTGTAGGCTAAACTCGAGGGGAAGCATGAAGCTTGAGGTCCCCAGAAACAAAGCAAAGCAATCCACTTTAACGACCCCCGGGTCTTTTGTGGTCTCTGTTGCAAGTTTCTGCTCATTTCTAGGCGTCCGAAGGTTATGTGTGGTGAGTCACCCAAAACCTCTTTTACGCAAGTGGACCGACGTTTTACTTCCCCATCCGATAGAAGGCGTGATCAGACAAATCTCGTCTCGAAAATGCCACCGGGTCCGTCTTGGATTGAACCCAGGCCTTACTGTTGTGAGAGACTACCACGCTAGCCACTACAGCACCGGACCCGGCAAACAAACTTTGGAGAAAAACCATTCGGCCCTGCCCAAAATATTTTTGAAAAAATCAAAGTGAACTTGTTTCTGAGGAACTCAAATTTCATACTTCTCCTCAGTTGAGCCTGCGCAGAAATTTTGTTGGTCGGTGTAATATCTAAAACCATCAATTTGAATTGGGATGTAGCCCAAAATAAGATCAGTGCGATTTATTAGTTCAAAACCTTTGTACCACAGACAAACAGACATGAAAGTCGAGCAAAAACACAAAGTGCATTAAACGTTGGAGGAAGTTCTTAACCTAGTTATAGAGCTGTGTTTTGTTAATAATTAATCAATTAAAAATATGGCTGGACTCACCGATTCCCACTATCACTGGACTGGCCTCATTCGTGAAAATATCGTCGATGCTTGTGCCCATCTGAAATATATAGTAAAAAGTATTTAGTTTTTTGTTGCATTCAATGTTTAATGCAGTATTCCGAAGCAATGCGACAAAAATAAGGCATTTAATTCTTAATTTACGCATGATTACCTCTTTGTTGATGATCAGCTTGTTGATCTCTTCTCCCACAAGAAACGCCAAAAATGTGCAGATTTGAAGTGTCGTTGCCTCGCCGCCGAGTGGAATAGTTTTTTTTACAGTTCGAGAGTAATCAATCATTTTAGTTTTTTTTGCATTCCAATACTTGGACAGATCGTTGAGGTTTCGGCCGGTTGCTTTCTCGAAATGAAATTTAAGAAGATTTGCTCGTCGCAGAACAGGCCACTTCGACAGCATTTTATGCGTGTCTTGACTGTTCAGTAGAACTCGCACGAAAGGCTGCGTTTCTTCCAGAACAGAATCAGTCAGCAAATCCGGTTCATCGCGCAGCAGGATCGAGTGGGCGGCTTTGGGACATTCAGCTGCCGTGTTTTCCCAATACTCCTTCAGCGTACCGGACTTTGCGTTCAATTGTTTTGATCGATCAGATCGCGACGACGAGACTACTTTTCCCTCCTTGAATCGTTTGCAATAACTGTTCCTGTTGATTAACTTCGACTTGATCATCACGAAACCCTTGCCGTCCTTAAAACCGTCGTCGTCGGGAAAATCGAGGCAAGGGAATTTTCCCGTGATTTGTAGCGCTACAGACTTCATAACGTCGGCTGAAATGTCCGTATCGATCGCTCGGAGCTGTTCAACGACAACTGGGATCAAATCATTAATGTCATCGTTGGTGATCCGGACTTCTCGCGGAACGGGTTTATCGGGATTTTTGTCTACGAATTCTTGATGATCTTTGAACTTATTCAAAAGCCGGTCGCTCACTTTTGTCCAATCTATTTGGAAACTATGAAACTTCATATCTGTAGTAAGCTTCCTCTTTGGCTTCACGATGCTAATCTGCTCAACCGGCCGCTTCGTCGGGACGTTGGGCGATCGGTTTTCATCGGTTTTGCTGGGTTCACATTCGTCAGCACGAGCAGTGACGGCGGCCTTCTGGACGGTGGACGTAGACGTAGATGGTGATGTTAGAGCCACCGGAAATTCTCCGATCGGCGCGTCAAACCCCGGATTCTTCACGTGTAGGTCACTCAAATTAAAGGATTTCATTTCCGTAGCATCTTGAGTGTGTCCTCCTTCCAGAAGAATGATTTCATCAGCTAGCTCGAGATTGTAATCTTCGCCGATCGTGTTGCTGTCACCTGTAATGGAAAATAAATTTTGAGAAAAAATAGTACTACTATCTGCAAATAATATCTCAATCTGCTTAAATCACATTATTTTTTATTAAAACAGAATTTTCATCTTTAGGATGCTACTATCAAGCAAAACAATGTAAATGGGCCAGTGTCGAAAGGTAAACAAAGAGTATATCCTGCTCACGTCAGTTGATGTTTACATTAGGAATGAGCAGGATGGACTCTTTATTAACACTTCGACAAATGGCCCTATTATATTGTTTTGCTAGACCAGTGTTTCTCAACCGGTGAGGATTTCCCCCCTGGGGGGGGAATTTGGCCATTCTAGGGGGGGATGAGGATTCAATGTCTTTAAACGCATTTACGAAAAAAAATAATCATTATTTGACAATTTTATGCAACTTTCAGTTTCTTTGATTAGTTAGAACGACATTAGTTTTTTTTCTAATTTAATTTTTAAGGGTTTGACATTTATGTGAAGTTTGGCATCTATTGAAACAATATTTCTCAGGCATTTGTATTTTTTTTTTTTTTTTTTGACACGAGCAATAATTGGAAAGTTCTCCAGAAAAAAGTTGTTAAGTTTAGTTACTTGTCTTTATTAAAATTTAATAAAACTATCACGAAAATTTTTTGTGAAATATATTTAATCAATTATTAGCAGTTAAAGACAAAATAAAAAAATGTAAGTGTTGAAAATGAATTAATGTTTAGAAATAAGTGAAATTTGCGTTCTGAAAAAAATTGAAAGCAAATGTTTATCACAGCGTATTTTAAAAATCAAACCTGCGTTGTCTGTACTTTAGCTTATTTCGTAGTTTACACTTTAATTTGTTATGAAAATTGCAATCTTTCTGTAAACATCTAAAATTTGGACATTGTAACCAATAACTTCAAAATAAAGGTGTGAATAGAAGGGGGGGATGAAGTTCTTAAAAATCAGCCAATAGGGGAATGGAACGCAAAAGGTTGAGAAACACTGTGCTAGACTATTCGAAGGTAACTTCACAAAAAGATGTAACCTTGGCTTTTCATTTCCTTTTGAAAAATAACCTTAGTAGCGTCAAGATCAAAACATAAAACATTTGGTGCGTTTGTTTAGTCAAATTCCTGCTGTTCACAAAAAAAAAATACTAATTGTTCGCTGTACAGCATTGCCTTGGCGTTCTCGATTGAGATATTCCTACTCGAAACTAGGTGTCCGAAGGCTTGATTGTGGAGGCAATTGCAAACCTCATTTTAACCTTAGCTTCCATCTTCCCCGGGGATTCGATCTGACGACCTTTGAATTGTTAGTCCAACTGCCTATCAGCGACTCCACCGAGACAGGACTCATGGAGACGACTCCTACACCTGGACTGAGCAAACGACCTAACCTCTAGGTTTGACGGGGGCCAACATTTACTTCCTGTCCGACGAAAGGCGTGATCAGAAAAAAAAACTCGTCTCGAAACATGCCACCGGGACCTTCTGGGATCGAATCCAGGCCGCCGAGGATCCTGGATTCGAAAACTGAGTCGTTGTCTCCATTCACGTACTACCCTCGTCTTTATCCAGCAGGGCCACATCCAGTTCCATCGAGGCCGTCATTACGACCGGTTCCATCACCACTGCTACTGCTCAAGCTGTTTGACCAAGATTTTACAGATTCCACGTCCAGATATAACGTTTGCGGATCATTGTCCGGTAGATAATCCTCGGTGTGGGTTTTCAGCAGCATGTCCATAACATCCTGCATGATGTTCTCCAGCTCAGCGTGCGGCCGGGACGACTATCAGAGCGGCGTGCCGTTGCTTCCAGTCCGGACTGTTTAACATGTTTACAAATGTTTGCGACTATGTGCGGCTGAATGACCCCTCCGCCAAGACCACACGTCAAGCGATCCAACGCCGACGCGGACCACCTCTCGTCGTCCTTCAAGTCGATCATCCCCAGTGTAACTAACCAGGACATGTACTTTTCCGAACGATTGCGCACCGTGGCATTTCGAAGATTGTCTGAGGCTGCGGCCGCAGAAACCGTGGGACATATTCGGCAATGTCAATCAACAACTTAATCAGCGTCTAATGGCCCTGTTCGTCGTTACTTTCGGCCGTAATTATAATCACCTGAGGAAACAAATCACCAAACTGATGGACCGATCGGACGATTTGAACAACAGTTGCTTAATCAGCTGCAGATGGACGGTCTGGGCGGTCGTACACCAGAACAAAAACTGCAAAAACTCCGGCACACGTTACAAAATAAAAAAAAAGTTCCTTTAAGTGGCACACTCTTTAGTAAATATTATGAAAGCAAACCAAAATCAAAACACCACAATCTGTCAAAGCTGTTGCGCCCAGGCGCCACAGGCTGATGTACACGCTAACTGTATTTTCCTAAAAATAAATCTGTATTTTATCTGTATCAAGACGAATTGTGACAAAACATTGTATCCAGCTTTGTTAGGTCTTTGAGTGTTATGATTAATAGGCTTAAAACTGCAGTAAAATATTTAAAAATCAAGCAAAACATTGTAATAGGGCCGGAGCCGAAGTGTAAACAAAGAGTATATCCTGCTCACGTCAGTTGATGTTTACATTAGGAACGAGCAGGATAGACTCTTTGTTTACACTACGGCTCCGGCCTATTACAATGTTATGCTTGATTTTTAGAGCAGATTTAAGTTTTTTAATCATCACACTCAAAGTCAATTTTTGGGATCAAAAAATCAGTAAAATACAGATTTATCTGTATATCTGGCAAGGCTAAACAGGAGTGATGCGCACTTCGGTTTGGCGCAGCGCGCTTAATAAATAAGCCAAACAAGATGTGTAAAAAACAGTCATATTTGAGAAGCTTCAAGTAAGCGTGTAGGTATTTTTGTTTGATTTGCCTGATGAAACCCAGTCGCGGCATTCTGACAGAATTCTAGCAGAGTCCTAACAGAGCTGGATATTTTAACAGCATTCTAGCTGAAACGTTAGAACAAATCTAGCAGGATTCTGGCAGAAGCAGCTCTGCTAGAATATTTCATGACTGGGTATATTAATCTGTGAGCGCCGTATTTTTTTATGTTTACCGTGCAGGTAGGTAAAGTAAACAAACGAAGATTGATTAATTCATAAAAAATACCATTTCAGCTAACGTTATTTAAATTTATTTCGCACATTGTTATCATCTGCTACTTTAGAGATCTGATCTCAGGTAAGACTGTTAATACTCAAATATTTAAACGAACAGCAAAAATGGAAGATAATTTTTTATCGTTTGAAGGTTTTTTGACAAACTTACCAATTGGTACTTCGACGCGGAATGGCGAATTTGCCGTTTCCTCTACCGGAACGGTGTTAGAACCGAACGACATCCATGCTTCGCCCTGGCTCAGCAACATCAGCAGCTGACTTTGACACGCTGTTAAGACCAAATCGGTGGTAATTTCGCAACCGTCCGCGGCGAGAAGGATTCGGTTCACTTGCTTTTGTAGAGCTGAAGATCCTGTGGAAAACAAAAGGAAAATTTAGATAATTCAAAATGTAGATCAAAAGAAAATATTTACCATTATCAAGAACACTTTCTCTATTCGGTTGGCAGGCAATCATTTGGCGGTTGTTCATGTGCAGATCGCAGATCTTGAAGATTGTTATTTGCTCCATGGTTCGGCTTCTGTTACTGCAGAGGAAGTGCGTGGGTAATAAATAGATATTCTGTGTTGTTTTCAATAAACGATTGAATGGGCGTTTTATCAATGAAATTCTCAATCGGTTGGCAGATTATCTCTTCCTCGTTTTGGTTCGCTTGTAAGATTCCTCGTTCGTGTATGTCCACGACTGACCACTTCTCGCCAAACATGTAGATGCTGTTTTGTTCATTGTCATAAATCATTAATTTCAATTTGAGAAATACTATCGACTCGGAGTAATCATCATGTTTCACGAACAAAAAGCTATCCTTTCTATAATTGTAGCCTTGATAACTTCCGCTTTCAACATAGATAAGTTCTGGTTTCAGCAACCCAAAAGCGCTCAATTCCTCTTTAGTTGTCGATGGCAAGTCGTTGTAATTTTCCAGAAACGTTTGAAGG
Organism: Culex pipiens pallens; assembly: GCF_016801865.2. NCBI lineage: Eukaryota > Metazoa > Arthropoda > Insecta > Diptera > Culicidae > Culex > Culex pipiens. The sequence goes on from NC_068939.1 coordinate 22,440,227, forward strand.
GCAAATTTGTCTTCAAATCGCAGACCCTGTTCGTTTAGTACACCTTGGTAGTATTGGTGGTGCTCCGTGCAAAATTTCAGCACATTTTTGTAGTTTAGCGTGCTGCGAACGGCCCGTTTGAAAAAACAATGTTTCCGTTCACAAAACAATGTGCAGTATGACATCAACGGCCCGAGCCAGCGAATCATCTTCGGGTAGTGGGTGGTGTAGTGGTGTTTCGGCCTGAGTGGGTCATTGAACACACCAACTCTCAGTTCCAGATATTCTCTTATCAGGGCAGCGAGAAGATACACATGATCAGTTGAGATTATCGGTGATGTTACCGCGTCTGTGATGTTCTTAATCAATAGCACCATTCTACACAACGGATTTGTGCTATCAATACTACTTTTCAGCAAAACTAACGGTAAGATTTGAATAAAATGCCAAATATCGCAAGCTTTAGCTTTGATTGTCTTTGTTTTGCGCGTCAAATCCAGGTCAATTTTTGTCTTGATTTTCAGTTTTTGGAAAATGAAATTAGCTCGAGCTTGCAGATAGTTCAATTTAACTACACGATCCGCTACCAGTTTTCGCAAGATAAGGAAAAGATCGAAATTTGCCCATCCTTCGAATAGGTCGTGTGCAACACAAGGTGGCGCTCCAAAATCGAATAAGTTGAAGTGGATCAGCTCGTTGAAAATTGTGTTCCTTTTTACTCCTTGGTACGGTACAGCGGCTTGGTTTGCTTCAATTACTTGTAGATCCTGCGAGTGTGTTTCCGGTGTCCTTGGTGCTGCTTGGTGCAAGCAGTCTGCATCAAATTGAGAATGATTTATATAACAAAATCGACAGAAATGAGGGCTTCTCGAGAAGTTTTCAGTTAGTCCACAGATTTGGTGCGCACCAAGGTTATCGTTGAGGGTGGTGAAAATCGATCCTCTAACACGAACATTCTCCGATCCGCGGCTAACCTCGATCCCCTCGGTTTCGAGTACTTTTACATCCTCAATGAGGCGCCGGAAGATTCGATTTGGTCCAAAATACATGAAGTCTTTGTTTCTACAAATTAGCACTAATTGGACATTTTCAGTCAGGCTCCTCAGATGCGGTGGCAAATTTCCCAGGACCATGTAAACACAAAGTAGTTTGTGGCGGCCAGCTGCATTACCAAGGGGATTGACCACTTCGGCCGCGTCTTGGTAAATGAATACGTTCAATGTGTTGTTACCGAAGAAATCACTCTTGGCAAACTTCAGGCCATCACAGTAATCCGACAGGTACCCTGGTCGTGTGTTCCGGCCCCGGAACGCAACGTCAAACAGTTTTTCATCTTCTAGCATCGATTTTAGAGTTTCAAGAATCGGAACGTAGTAGTAGAAGCACTCGTTGTGCTCCTTGTCCCGCTGTAGATGAACTTGAACCGGTTCCACGAATCTAAAATTTGTACGAAAAAACTTTTTCCTCATGTATGCAGAGCGGAATAAACCGGTTGGACCGAAACATCGACCCAGAACACTCGTATCTCGGCATGGTTCCACGCATTTCCGGTTTGTCTCGTCGGTGTCCAATGAACTAGCTTCTGCTCTGGTCGTTTTTCGCACATTATTGGACTGGACCAGCACAACCTCTCCTAGCGCTAATACTATTTCCTGGATAGCCGCATCCGGAACATGGTTCTTTGACAGCAACTTTAAGAATAAACTTCCAAAAATCATTTCCATGCGACGCAGATCACCAGACTGTGAAGATTCTTGTGTTTCAGGAACCACAGTGTCCACTTCCATGCATTCTTCCTGCCTTGATTGGCCTACTTCCGGTAAGCCTCTGGTCTCGTCAGTTGGGGTGGGTAGTTTTGGTTGGTTCCGATGATAATACATTTGATGAATGCGTAGAGCGTTCACCGTTGCGAACGGTTTCGATGTCCGACAACCTAAAGGACAGAAAACCGGTTGTCCGGAGAGAATATGGACCGAGGCGTGTTTGGATATTTTTAAAAAGTTCTGGTCGGAGAATCCACAACCATCTACGTGACACCGTAATTCCGGACCAACCGGCTTCGTAAAATGTCGCTGCCGGAAGTGCTTTTTGAACGATTCCAGGGATCGAAAGTTCACACCACATTCCGGACAACTAATCACTCGGGCTTTGTGTACTTTCACGTGCCGGAAGCACTCGTCAACATCACTGAACGACACATCGCACGCTGGACATTTTATTTGGGGCATTTTCACTTTAAAAATTACCGATTTTATCTCGAACTCTACTCTGCTGAATTTTCCCTCCTTCGAGCAAGATGGCTACCACACGACTGTACACGCTGCGAAACAAAGCGGTACTTTCAGCTTAAAACGTGTAGAATGTTGTGTCGTTTGATGTAAAATTGCGCGTCTTGCTTGAATTTTAAATAAGGTTGAATGCTCCAGTTATGTGCATTAAACGAGACAGGAAATTACATCACATGAGCTAGAATTTTATGCCAATTCAAACTGAGGGATTATTTTTCGTCCCGTTTTGTAATTGCGTTTCGTTAGATGTAATATTAAGTTGATTATTAGGTTACGTGCTTTCTTTTTATATCATATTTTAGATTCAGTTAGATGTAAAATTAATATTTTTTTAGTGTGTAGAGAATTTTCTCAGCATTTCAAAAATATGCGCATTAATTTAAAAAATTAAAAACTGCTATTATTTTTGAAAAAGTTCCCTAAAAATGGCATTAAATTGAAACGGTGAATTTTATCAAAATTTCACTTAAGTACTTTTTGATTGCAAAGTTAATTTTACATCGAAAAATGAAGTAGACATTTTTTTGCAGCCAGTATTTCGATTTTTTGAAAAAATCAGTATTGATTGAAAAATTCATAACTCGGTCAAATATTTTTTGCACAACCTGTAAATTTCTGAAATTATGTCACCTTAAACATATCAAAAAATAAAAAAAAAATAAAATGTGTTTTTTTTTTGCAAACCAAGTTTTAGTGACAAAAAGTTAAAAAAATCACCCATTTTTTTACCGTGTATCATTTTTTTCAGTGTAGTCCATATCCATACCTACAACTTTGCCGAAGACACCAAATCGATCAAAAAATTCCTTCAAAAGATACAGATTTTTGAATTTTCATACATCGTTTTTGTATGGACTGCTGCCAAATTTGTATGGACGAATATGAACGAACTAATGATGGCTTCTTTGGGCATACCAAAGGCACCAAAAAAGTTTAAGCCGGATTTAAAAAAAAAATCGAATGACCGCAAGCTGAGAAAACATAAGGCAAATTTGTTTTACATATAAATCTAAATGTTATGTTTCGGAAAAAATCTTCGGTTTTGTGGAATTGCGGTTATTTTTTTCTAAAAATGCCCACGAAACTGCATAATAAACTCAAAAATTATGAAAATGCATAAAGGACATTTTTGTGAACAGGGGAGAACATTTTTTTATAGTCTTCTGAGAATACTCTGAGCTACAATTTGTTTTGAAGAATTCTATATTCTTTTCAAAATGTTATATTCTGGCCTGCGTAATTTTTTTTTAGATTTTGAGAACATAAATATTATTGTGAAATATTATTATTATTATGAGAAATTTGCGTTTTCTTTCATATTTATAAATTCGTATTTCTGTAATATTTTTGAGAGTTCTTCCATTCTTTCATTTATTGAAATTGTGAAAAGTTCAAGCCCCAAAATATATTTAAAAAAAATCTTTTCCAAGTATATTGAAAAATAGGAAAATCTCGGCAGAAATTAGATTATTTTAAAATAGTTTTGAAACAAATTTTAAAAAGTCATATTTTTCCGATCTGCGTTTCAAAAATTTAAAAAAAGCTTGGTGACCCAAATGACCAAAGTGTCAAAATGACCCAAATGACCAAAATGACCAAAACGATAAAAATGATCAAAATGATCATAATGACCAAAATGACCAAAATGACCAAAATGACCAAAATGACCAAAATTATCAAAATGACCAAAATGACCAAAATGGCCAAAATGACCAAAATGACCAAAATGACCAAAATGACCAAAATGACCAAAATGACCAAAATGACCAAAATGACCAAAATGACCAAAATGACCAAAATGACCAAAATGACCAATATGACCAAAATGACCAAAATGACCAAAATGACCAAAATGACCAAAATTATCAAAATGACCAAAATGACCAAAATGGCCAAAATGACCAAAATGACCAAAATGACCAAAATGACCAAAATGACCAAAATGGCCAAAATGACCAAAATGACCAAAATGACCAAAATGACCAAAATGACCAAAATGACCAAAATGACCAAAATGACCAAAATGACCAAAATGACCAATATGACCAAAATGACCAAAATGACCAAAATGACCAAAATGACCAAAATGACCAAAATTATCAAAATGACCAAAGTGTCAAAATGACCAAAATGACCAAAATGGCCAAAATGACCAAAATGACCAAAATGACCAAAATGGCCAAAATGACCAAAATGACCAAAATTACCAAAATGACCAAAATGACCAAAATGACCAAAATGACCAAAATGACCAAAATGACCAAAATGACCAAAATGACCAAAATGACCAAAATGACCAAAATGACCAAAATGACCAAAATGACCAAAATGACCAAAATGACCAAAATGACCAAAATGACCAAAATGACCAAAATTATCAAAATGACCAAAATGACCAAAATGACCAAAATGACCAAAATGACCAAAATTATCAAAATGACCAAAATGACCAAAATGACCCAAATGACCAAAATGACCAAAATGACCAAAATGACCAAAATGACCAACACGGAGAAAAAAGAGTTCCCAAAATCGTGAACAAGCGTTCATGAAATTGGGAACCACGAACAAAGTGTTCAAATTCCATGGTACGTTTTTGAAAATCGTACCATGACATTTGAACACTTTGTTCGTGGTTCTCAATTTCATGAACGCTTGTTCATGATTTTGGGAACTCTTTTTTCTCCGTGAAAATGGCCAAAATGACCAAAATGACCAAAATGACCAAAATGAACAAAATGACCAAAATGACCAAAATGACTAAAAGGACAAATTTTAAAAAGTATTTTTTTTCGATTTGCGTTTAAAAAATTTAAAAAATGCATAATGATTAAAAAGGTCTTTTTGATTAAAAGTGCATAAATTCTAATCGTTTAGAATTACTTTTGCAATACTTCATATGAACATTTACATTTTAAGTAATCGTTTTTTGGTTCCTGATTTCTTGGAAAATGGTGAAGGGTGGGGGTGACAAAACTTAGTTTGCGTTGATCTAAATTATTGTTTTTAAAAGTGAAATTCAACAGAAACTGATTACAATTTGACCAATTCTTCATAAAAGTTAAATTTTTGACACAAAATCTATTATGAACCCAAAAGTAAACAACAGATTATCACGTCAGTCCACCCACGTTGTTTTCAGTCCATCTGAACTGAAAATTCCTTTTTATAAAATAGCTTAGTATCGATGCAAACAAAATATTTGGATTTTTTTTCCCTCACCTTTCATCATACGATACGATCTTATCTTACCTTTTATTACGTTGGTCTCTCGGCGGGGTACACCACCACCGTTTGCGTCGTAGATTATTATCTAACCCAGCAGTGGAGACAATTAAGCATTATCAGTTATGGTCCACCCCACCAGCCCCAGGGTGTTATCTTTCAACCGAACGCAGCAAACCTCTGGATCCCGTAATTACTGGAACAGTTTTTTTTTTCAAAACAAGATCTCGATGTCGTACATGCAATTGTCGTCGTCGGTTCTTATCAGGAAGTAACGCTTGCGGTTGAGGTTGGGTAATGGGTCTCTGTGATGATTGGAACCACGGGGCTTGCGTCTCGTGATTGATAAGGGGCTCGAAATCGGTCAGATTTTAATTAGGCTTGCTTTATACTTTTGAGCTTCTAAATCTGGAGAAATCTTCGCTTTGAGGCTTCGTTTGAGCCTTCAATAGGATCACTTCTACAAGATTCCAGTACGCTCAAACTAATTGGGGAAAAAATGTCAATAAAAGAGGCTTTCCAGAAGCGCGTAGCATGATTGAAAGGCGTATCAAATCAGATATTCACGGGCGGGAAAATTGCCAAACTGAACCAAAAAAAAAAGAGGAATAAAATAAAATCTTGGCGAGATATCTGTGTGTCATATTCGACACGTGAACACTAGAGATGGGGATTGAAAGATTGCTACGAAAAAAAAAAACGAAAAAAATGGAAAACTGAAACATCCGTGAAGAGATTTAATCTGGCTGGTTGAATTCAGGTGAATTTTTTTACTGCAGCAGCCTCTATTTTCCAAATCATGGAGCAGATCCTCTAGATTGAAAGGGTGAGATTTTTGCGCTTGGAAGCGCGTGAGTACGTAGAATTTGGGTTGGATCATTTTTTCGCTGGAAAGGATTGTTTCAAATCATGCAATTTGCGCGATGATGGAAAATTTTGATATCTCTTGGAGTTTACTGATAGAATTTATGTGTTTTTATAATTTTTTCTTCTAATAATCTTAGTTTTTGCCTGTTTTTTTTTTTAAATTATGCTGTTGTTGGTATATTTTATTAAATTAAATAAAACGCAAACAAATTTGTTTGACTCTCTATTATCTATAATTGCGTAGAACGACTTTTCATTTTACCCCACTGCCAGCGCAATAATGACCAAATTGACCAAAACGACCAAAGAACTGAAATGAACTAAATGACCTAAATGACCAAATGACCGAAATGACCAAACTGACCAAAAGAACCAAAGTGACCTAAATGACCTAAATGACCAAAATGATCAAAATGACCAAAATGACTGAAATACCAAACTGACCAAAAGAACCAAAATGACCAAAATGACCAAAATGACGAAATAACCTAAAAGACTAAAATGACCAAAATGTCAAAAATGATCAAAATTACCAAAATGATCAAAATAATCAATGTGACCAAAATGACCAAAATGACCTAAATGACCAAAATGACCTAAATGACCAAATGACCGAAATGACCAAACTGACCAAAAGAACCAAAGTGACCTAAATGACCAAAATGACCAAAATGACTGAAATGACCAAACTGACCAAAAGAACCAAAGTGACCCAAATGACCTAAATGACCAAAATGATCAAAATGACCAAAATGACCGAAATGACCAAACTGACCAAAAGAACCAAAATGACTAAAATGACCTAAATGACGAAATAACCTAAAAGACTAAAACGACCAAAATGCTAAAAATGATCAAAATTACCAAAATGATCAAAATAATCAAAGGGACCAAAATGACTAAATGACCAAACTGACCAAAAGAAACAAAATGACCAATATGACCAAAATGACCCAAAATGACCAAAATGACCAAAATTACCAAAATTACCAAAATGACCAAAATGACCAAAATGACCAAAATGACCAAAATGACCAAAATGACCAAAATGACCAAAATTACCAAAATGACCAAAATGACCAAAATGACCAAAATGACCAAAATGACCAAAATGACCAAAATGACCAAAATGACCAAAATGAACAAAATGACCAAAATGACCAAAATGACCAAAATGACCAAAATGACCAAAATGACCAAAATGACCAAATTGCCAAAATGGCTAAAATTACCAAAATAACAATTGCGTAAAATAACTTTTCATAATTTATAATCTGGGTGATGAATAGAGAGAATGCGTAACGTGATTTTCGAATGATCCCATTTGGTTTACATTTACAAAGTAGGAGGCTGTTCAAGCACAAGCATGACTTTTTTCTTACTGGTATATGAGCTGTTTTTAGTGGTCAGTGATATGTGTTTTATTGTGTCTAGTTTTTGATTTTTTTGCTGGAAAATTGTGTTTTGAAGTTTCTATCGATTAAAAGAGGTTTTTTTTCTTTTTTACGGGTGACGAAGAACTGCGGTGAGAGTGTCATTCTGCGATGTCGCAATTCCCTGGCGTATAATGAAATCCTGCAGCTCTTCCTGGTCCAGCAAAGAACATCGCTAATTCTAGCGAAGCTGATCCAACAAACATTGAAGATTTTCACTAAACCATTAGGTTTTCAAACGGAATCAAACAGTTAAGACAGCTTTTGGAAGGATACAACCGCATCGACACCATAAACAACTTTCATTTATAATTATTACAAATGACGATCTCGCCTTTAATTTTGTTAAGATTTCTTGACTTCAAATCCAGGTCCAGGTTTTTCATTGATTCATTTGAAAAAATGATCGATAACAACACTCTCTACTTTTGGCGAACAGAAAATTGGTTCCACTTTGACAATTCAAAATTGAGGCCGTTTTGCGAACCACTATTCAGCACCCAGTTTAAAATGTTAAATAAAAATACTCAGAACAGCTTGTTACCTTTATGGTATAAATTAAATTACAGGGCTGTGGAGTCGGAGTCGGAGTCGGAGCCGGAGTCGGTGGAGTCGGGTCTTTTTGAGGACCTGGAGTTGGAGTCGGAGTCGGAGTCGTCAAAACTCGAACAGCTGGAGTCGGAGTCGGAGCCGGAGTCGGCTAAATTTTTATGAGCTGGAGTCGGAGTCGGAGTCGGAGCCGAATATTTCTGATAACCCGGAGTCGGAGTCGGAGTCGGAGTCGGAGTTATCTTAAGTTCAACAAAATTATGTACATTGTTTATTAACAACTATTATTTATTGTTATTGTTATAATGCAGGTTAATTCATGGAACTTCGTATATTTTCAATCGTTTTTTGGATCGCATGCACTGCGTTGCCTTTTTATTCATTTTCTAAAAGAGTTTTATCAGATGTCATTATGTTTTTAAGCATTTTTATAGTGATTGGAATGCTTTAATTGTGTTATTTCATTATGATCATTTAATGATAACCTGTTAATCCTCTCTTACCCAAGTATGTAGTATGATAACTAAAAAAATAAACAATATTGGTTTTGTAGTCAGAAACATTCAACTGATTCTTGACTGCTTCCTTTTGCTTACATACCCTTTCAATTCAAATTTGACCATATTTAATCCAGTTTTTTTTCTGAAAAAAGTACACACCCAGTCATCTTTTAACCCTATAGTGAATGTCTTTGAAGTTTTAAATAATATTTTTCTAGGAAAGAAGTTGCAAGGTACATAAAAATATTAAAGCTAATATCCATAATAGAAAACACTGGCAGTATAACTGTTCCATCAAATTATCTACGATTATAACAATCTATTACTTGGAACTCAATATGCTAATTTTGCTTGTAACAAATACAAAAAAAAATCAATGTGTCACATTTAAAAAAAATTAAACTGACAAAAAATATCATATAAAGTTGCAACTAATTTTGAAATAATCATTGAATATGGTAAATAAACCGATTATCTTAATGTTTACTATTTCTCTACTAAAATATGAAAGTGTTTATCCTAAGGCAAATTATTTTGATATCGTTGCAAATTATCATTGAACAAATCTCAAAATTTAAGAACCGAAGAACCAACAAAAATCTATGAAAAAAATGACAGGATTTTAATTTATTTAAGCATTCGTCTGCTGTGTGCTATCTTGTGACACAGAACCATTTTGGTCGAAAATGAGTTAATGATGACGTTTTGCTATACTTAAAAAACACTACAAGATGCATTAACGCAATTTTGGGAACCCGTTTCCGTTTCCCGGATATCGCAATACACACTTGTGACATAGACCAATTTATCACCAAAATGATCGTGCACACTTGTGACACGTCATACATGTTGTTGGAAAATGAGGAAAAATTTTCTTGTTTTTCACAAATTTATGTTGATACAAACTTTCTAAAGGCAATGCAATCTTTTGTTTTTGAAAATATACTGATTAAGTCGATCAAACTATTGATTTAAGCCTATTTTAGTTTGTGTGGGAATTCTGTGCACACTTGTGACACGTAGTACAATTTTACTTTCGAAACACACTTGTGATACGTGCTTTTCAGATTTTTGTTAACATAATGTACTGTATCTTTTAACTGGTGTAACCAAATTAGGAGCGTTTGTTTAGCGATAGTATACCAACCGATTGCTTCAAAAAGTTTGACTCTATCATTCATAGTTTTGAAAATATTTATCATCAGACTTTGAAAATCGATTTTCTCGAATGGTATTAAATGGTCGTTGTCACAATATAGCACACAACAGACGAATTGTCTCTTAATGTACATGTCGTCCCACGCCAATATGACGGAAAGCGATTACCATTCCAAATCAATGCACCTAAAAAAAATGTTCTTGGAAAGGTAGCTTAAGGGGTCCTTTTGAAATATCAGTGACCTAGAAAATATGTTAACAAAGAATAGTTTCGTTTAAATTTAGTACATATTTAAAAAAAAAACAAGGTGACTTTGATAGTCACTGTGCTTCTTTAAATTTTAGCCTAAAAGTGAACAAATTGAATTTATTTGTTAAATTAATCATTAAGATTTGGTTTCTTTTGATCAATTAAAATTAAAAAATAATTAAATAACAATTAAATAATTAAATTTATCAGCTTTTTATAAATTATATGTAAATTTGAGGTTAAGTAAATAAATCCATATACACTTACAAAATTGTTCTTCTACAAATGCAAAAAAACTGGAAATATTTTTTGATTTATGTTTCAATACCGTATAAAAATTATAACCTAGAAACTTTTTTTCCCTTTTTTTGATTCGAACTTTCTTTCCTTGAAAAAAGCATGACACTTAGAGAGTATAGAAATAATCCAATTTATCATTGTTTTGAAAATAATAGTTAACTAACTTTTGAAATATTAAAAAAATATGTGGAGTCGGAGTCGGAGTCGGAGCCAACAATTTATTGAAGGCTGGAGTCGGAGTCGGAGTCGGAGTCGGCTAGAGTTGGTAGGCCGGAGTTGGAGTCGGAGTCGGAGTCGGTTGGAGCTGAAAGCCGGAGCCGGAGTCGGAGTCGGAGTCACCTTATCTCAAAAAGCCGGAGTCGGAGTCGGAGTCGGAGTCGTTTAAAACATGACCCGACTCCGCAGCCCTGTTAAATTATCTGAATTGTCTAAATATTCGTTAAATTGCTGTATTCATGGTGATTTATCGACGCAAGCATAACTTCCACATTCCGTCCTCCAACAATTGCTTAAAGTTACACGTTAAATCAAGCTAAAGGGGTCACTGGCATTCCAGCAGCAGCAGCAGCAATAAGGGGGCACGGAAAGCACAAATAAATCAGAGTAATGCATCCTGTCTCGGCTCTGTTGGCGACCTGATGAAGTACGATTACAACTAATGGCGGAAAGACAAGTTTACATGCACTGCACTGCACGGCAGACAACGGCGACGAAACACTATCAAGACGTCCGTCCAAAGAACGACGACGATAGATTTAAGTGTGCTGAGCTGGAGATAAGTTGTACTGGCCATAAATTACGCCTCAAATGGGGCAGTCTGGGCGGGAAGAGTGCAGTTCTTGTTTATTTTTGCTGGTGGTCTTGGGGAAAGGGGGGGGAAATTACAGAGGTTGGGGGGAGGGGAATCATGAAGACGATCAATTGCTCCACAAATCAGAGCGACTAAAACGAGCCTTCTTGGCACGGTACCAGCGCGAAGAATGAATGAACTTTTAAGGGGGGCGCGCGGGAAAATGTAGCGCAATGCCGCAAGTTTTCTATAATGAAAAGTGGGAAGGCCTCGATGCGTTTTGTTAAGGCGGTAACTAATTTAACACCTCTCGTAATTTCTTAGTAACAAAAACAATTTAAATAACATCGAAAATGTTTCAACGTAGATTTGTTCTTAGATAGTTTACTAACATTTTCCCAAAATATGGTGGATTTTGATGAACACTACCTTAAATGCCAATAGTTTGAAAATTGACCCAATCTCACCCTTTACAGGGGGTGACATTGGGTCAAATAAAACTAAAATGATGCTCAAATACAACGATATGATAAAAACAAGTCATCCAACAGTGTTTCTTGTTCGAGGTAATCGTAATGACATGCTACAATGTTTGAAGTGGAGATTTTCAAACATTTGGGTAGTTTTCGAGCAATTCTAACAAAAATATTTGAAAAATGATTTTTCAAGAGGTCATATTTGGCCAAAAACTTACCTCAACCTTAGACAGCTGCCAAAATAACAGGATTTGTTCTAGGAACGAGATTTTTTCAGCGAAGTTATCTTAAGATGTTCCCTACACAACTCTTTTTTTAATAGAATTTAGTTTCATTGAGAAGAACCTGAGAAATGGTAAAATCCGTAAAAAATCACTTTGACCCAATCTCACCCCCAAACCCAATGTCACCCCCACTGACGGTACTTAAAAATGAGCGCACTAATAGCTAAATATGTCACAAAAATATATATGAGAAATTATCTTAAGATCTTAAGATAATTTTTACAACAATATCCTCGCAGAAAATTGTCTAAATGACTAAAATGACCAAAATGACCAAATTGACCAGAATGACCAAAGTTTAAAAAATGACCGAAATGACCAAAATGGCCAAAATGACAAAAATGGCCAAAATGACCAAAATGACCAAAATGACCAAAATGACCAAAATGACCAAAATGACCAAAATGACCAAAATGACCAAAATGACCAAAATGACCAAAATGACCAAAATGACCAAAATGACCAAAATGACCAAAATGACCAAAATGACCAAAATGACCAAAATGACCAAAATGACCAAAATGACCAAAATGACCAAAATGGCCAAAATGACCAAAATGACCAAAATGACCAAAATGACAAAAATGACTAAAATGACCGAAATGACCAAAATGACCAAAATGACCAAAATGACCAAAATGACCAAAATGACCAAAATGACCAAAATGACCAAAATGACCAAAATGACCAAAATGACCAAAATGACCAAAATGACCAAAATGACCAAAATGGCCAAAATGACCAAAATGACCAAAATGACCAAAATGACAAAAATGACTAAAATGACCGAAATGACCAAAATGACCAAAATGACTAAAATGACTAAAATGACTAAAATTACCAAAATTACCAAAATGACCAAAATGACCAAAATGACCAAAATGACCAAAATGACCAAAATGACCAAAATAGCCAAAATAGCCAAAATGACCAAAATGACCAAAATGACCAAAATGACCAAAATGACCAAAATGACACAAATGACCAAAATGACCAAAATGACAAAAATTACCAAAATGACCAAAATGACGAAAATGACGAAAATGACGAAAATGACGAAAATGACGAAAATGACGAAAATGACGAAAATGACGAAAATGACGAAAATGACGAAAATGACGAAAATGACGAAAATGACGAAAATGACAAAAATGACGACAATAACGAAAATAACGAAAATGACGAAAATGACGAAGATTACGAATGTTATAAAAATTACGAAAGCTATGAAAATTACGAAAATTACGAAAATTACGAAAATTACGAAAATTACGAAAATTACGAAAGTTACGAAAATTACGAAAATTACGAAAATTACGAAAATTACGAAAATTACGAAAATTACGAAAATTACGAAAATTATGAAAATTACGAAAATTACGAAAATTACGAAAATTACGAAAATTACGAAAATTACGAAAATTACGAAAATTACGAAAATTACGAAAATTATGAAAATTACGAAAATTACGAAAATTACGAAAATTACGAAGATTACGAAAATTACGAAAATTATGAAAATTACGAAAATTATGAAAATTACGAAAATTACGAAAATTACGAAAATTTCGAAAATTACGAAAATTACGAAAATTACGAAAATTACGAAAATTACAAAAATTACGAAAATTACCACATTGACGAAAATGACAAAATTAACGAAAATTACCAAATTGACCGAAATGACCAAACAATCAAAATAATCAAAAATATGAAATCTCTAAAACAAGTTCTCTCAAACCCAACTAAACTGGTTACAAAATGTATTTGAAGCTCCTAAATCAATGAAAAAACCCCTTCGTAACCCCTTAACTTCTGCGGAAAGTGCATCGGTTGCGCAAGCAACCAAGGCTGGCAAATAGTAACCAAAAAAAATAAATGAAACTAGGCTAAAGGAAAATAAACCCTTACTAGGACAATGACACTCGGTTCGTTGTCCGAATTTTCTCCCCCCCTCCTTTCCCCGGCGTTCTCGCCAAAGGAAACAGTTGTGCTGGCCATTGGCCAAAACACTGACCACGACGACGACGACGACTGTTCGAACGCGACGGAGCGAAAGCTGTTTTTCGCAGCATGGATTGGACTATCTTTAGTTTTGCTTGGTGCAGCCATTGATTGCTGGGTGGGTGGTTTGCTGAGGGGGGTGGAAGGGTTAAACTAATGTTATGTCGCTGTCCGAGATTCGTCCTTTTAATAAAATTTTCTTTTTTTCCTTCTCTCTTTTCAGGTAAGTGTCCCGGATAGGGAAAATGCAGTTGTCTCTTAACAAGTGGGCTGATGTGGTATAAGTATAAGGTCAAATTATTATTTTAATGAGTTACAATTAAATTCGTTAGTTGTGAGCATCTTAAATCTGATAAAATATAACCTTAAAGAAGTACAATGCAAAACAAATTGAGTAGATCTTTTTAAATCTATAACTATTCAAGAAAAAGGTCATTCGTAGAAAGATATGTTTTATGTTGAAGTTTTAATTAAGTCTGAAATTTGGTATAATTTGGCTGATATTTTAAAAACCGTTTAGAAAAAATCTTAAAAAATAATCCATCACGTGGCCAGTCCGTGCTACGTTCACTATTTTTCTCCGCCAGTGAGACCCACTATTTAGTTTTAAGCGATTCAGCTGACAAAAATCCGCACCCTCATCGGCCGGCCCATACCTGTCAACACTGGCTCGGACGTCACTCCCATTGTCAACGACTCACGACCGCGGCCATAATAAGACACCGCCCGGAGATGCACAATACAGAAAAGCTCAATGGTGACGCCGCGGGGGACAACCCCAGATAAATGGACAAACAACTGTCAAATACTTCTCACAGGGGCCATCTATTTGTGGAAACAAAAAAGTTTCAAGCAACTGTCAAACGTGAGAAAATGCGCATTCAAATTGACCGTTAAATTTATTTTAAGACCGTCTGTTTGTCTGTGGGGACAACGTTTATGCAAAACACAACCCCGCACCGTGTGACGATTAAGGCAAAACCCTGTTTTGGGATGGTCACCGTTGGCCGCAAAACGGTTCGCTCCCGGTTCGGCAGAAGCGCCATAGTCGGCCGGCTGTCGACACATTTTTGAGTGGTTCCAAATATATTCGCATTAGGGTGGACTGTGGACGTATTTATTTCTCTGTAAATACTACAAAATTTAGATAAATAAATTTCAATTCTTATTTTTGATAAGACGAATAAATCAAATTAAATTGAAAAATCCTTCCAAAAATTTATGAAACAAAAATAGACATTTATAGGTCACCCTAATTTCCCCTCCTTAATGATCGTGAGTGCACTTTTTGCAAATGCAGTTTGTTTTGGGGGACACAACCAACCGCGAAAAACAACGGCAAATTTGTGAACATTTGCTGGCATAGTTGTCTCATTTGAAAAAGAGTTTGTTTGTAGAAAAAAACTTTTTTTTTGTCTGAATTTTGAATTGTTTACAATAAAAAACGTTGTTTAATGTACAAGCTGGTATTTTTCTTTACATTTATACGGTCTTTTCATCAAAATATTGCATGGTAGTGTTGTCAGTTAATCAAAATCATGCATAACAATTCTTTACTGCAAAATATTCTTAAAAGAATGTTAAAGAACTATATCAAAATCAATTATAAAAAAAATCTAAGCGGAATAAGCTGTGTTTTTTTATCTCTGAAAAATTTATTAAAATTAAGATGAAATTAATTATTAATCGAGATGATTAAAAAGGGAACATTTTGGTTAGAAATTATTTTTTTTTCAATTTGGTTAAACATACATGTCACTTTGCAATTTTTTTTTATATATTTTTCAATTGTATAACAAATGTTTACAAAAATGATTAAGATGAGAAGATGCCTAATTGTTTTGAATCTTTTAATTCAATTATTTTACTGATTGCACTTTAGGTGAATCTGTTCTTCGCTTTGGAGATATTCAAGAAATTACATTTCTTAAATCTCAGTTAAAAACAGGATAGCTGAAGCTTAAATTCTACAAATCACAAAATTGAACTACTTTATTTTTGCAAGAAGTATGTTGTGTCAGGAGATCATTTTATGTACTTTGAACAACTGCTAACTTTTCAATAACTTTCCTGTACGCCATTGTTCTGAAATATTATTATACAGCAATCCCCACGAAAATAGCATGATTCAAAAAAAAAAGTTCTCAGATCGGGTTCAAAATTTTTCTGGGAGTTCCTTGGCCGAAATAATTAGACCCGTATTTTTTTGTTTGGCCTACGCCGTGTTAGGGTGGTCCAAAAAATGGCAATTTTCGACGATTTTTGCAAAAACCACTTTTTTTCAAAAATAATATCTCCGCGCCATTTCATCCGATTTTAGATGGCTTAGGCGCAAAAGAAAGGTGTTTAGTTTGGCTATTTGGGAAAAATATTAAGAAGTTTCAAAAATCTAGCTTAACATCTGAAAAGGTCGTATGAAAACATAAAATGCTGTTTTGAAGGGCTCGGGACCAAAGAGCCTATGTCTGAAATAGTAGTTTATGCAACAAGTTGCAAAAAGAGGATTTTTTCAGCACGAGTCGTACATTTATCCAACGAGGTTCACCGAGTTGGATAAATACGACGAGTGTTGAAAAAATCAAGTTTTGCAACGAGTTCCATACAACATTTTTTGCAATTCCAAAAAACACCCATTGAGTGAAATTTTAAGTCAAATTTTCATGTATTTTTTTAAATCGTTTAAATAAAAAAAATGTTGAAAAGTTTTACTTTTCGAAACAAGTGCTGAAAAGTTCAACTTTTCAGCACTAATTTCAGTGCTGAAAAGTAGAACTTTTCAGCATTTATTTTGAAAAGTATTGCTATTCGATTCTGTTATTTTTGGTAGGAAAAAGTAGGCCGTTTCAGTTCTTTAGAAGGACAGGAAAAGTTGACAGTTTCACAGCGGAATTGCAAAAATATTTTTATCAGATTCCTCGGAAAATTTTACATAATATGTCAAAAAAAGGTGAAGTTATGTTTTCAATACTATGAGATACGATTTTTTGAAAATAAAAACTGGGTTTTTCGAAACGCCACGCGCAAAAATGGGAAAATGACGAAAACGGGAAAAAAATCGACTTTTTTCACTAAAACTGCGATAACTTAAAAATTTCAGCGATGACCTATACAATGTATAGTATACATGTTAGGGCAAACAAAAAATACGGGTCTAATTATTTCGGCCAAGGAACCCCCAGAAAAATTTTGAGCCCGATCTGAGGACTTTTTTTTCGATTCATGCTGTTTTCGTGGGGAATTTCTGTATAAGTACCGTGAAATCAGGGTTGCCAGGTTGTCAGATAAATCTGGAAATGTCAGATTTTTCATGTGGCAGTTAGATTCATCCTTCTCTGTGCTAGATATTGACAGATTTCGCCAGATTTTTCATTTTATTCCCGTTTTGAATAACTTTTAGAATAAAATGAACAATTTTTTTAAATTCAATTGAAAATTTAAAAACTTATAATGTGATTTTCTTAAAGGAAAAAAAGGAAAAAATCAGTTAAACCATCTGAATTCTACAAACTTTTGAATTAATTGAGATCCTACTTTCCTTCACCATTCAGAAATGTTAGATTTCTTGCCAGATTTTTCAAATTTTGACGTGGTAACACTGCCGTGAACTTTCCGTGACATTCCAATGTTTTGTAATTGGCATGACGCGAAATTTCATTATTTTATCGTAAAAAAACACTTGTTCTGTATCCCTATAATTTTTAAGAGCATAAATACCGGCAACTTTAAGCCAAAGCCAAAGAAATCTCACCAAAAAATACTGAGTCAGTTTTCAATGTGAAAAAAAATTTGCGATCCAAAACTTTTTTATTTTTTATTCTGCATAATTTTTTTTGCAAAAAAAATCATTGTTTTGCATTATCATTGAAAAATAAGGTCGTATCGAAAGAAATTCCTTGCAAGGTTTTATCTCAGCGAATAATTGTCCGATTTTGAAAGTCAAAAAATGGAAGTTATACAGAATTTTCTTAGCCATTTTAAAGAAAAATACAGAAATGGATAACGAGACACACTATTTAAAAATTTCTCAAATTTTTAACATTACTCAGGTTTTAAATGGCTTTAACCTGGAAATTATGAATATTAAAAAGAAGTTAAGTACTTTTAGCACGCAAATTCGATTTTGCATTACAAATTTTGAGCAAAACAAAAAAATAAATAAAATAAATAAAATCCATTTCCGGATTTCTTGGGGAATTGCTCAGGTGCGTGTTCAAATTTTGTCCATAGTCTTTGGTTGTTCATTAATTGTTGGGTAATTCTCTACCAACTCACACGAAATCGGGAAAAGTTGCCCCGACCCCTCTTCGATTTGCGTGAAACTTTGTCCTAAGGGGTAACTTTTGTCCCTGATCACGAATCCGAGGTCCGTTTTTTGATATCTCGTGACGGAGGGGCGGTACGACCCCTTCCATTTTTGAACATGCGAAAAAAGAGGTGTTCTTCAACAATTTGCAACCTGAAACGGTGATGAGATAGAAATTTGGTGTCAAAGGGACTTTTATGTAAAATTAGACGCCCGATTTGATGGCGTACTCAGAATTCCGAAAAAACGTATTTTTCATCGAAAAAAACACTAAATTTTTTTAAAAATTCTCCCATTTTTCGTTACTCGACTGTAAAAAATTTTGGAACATGTCATTTTATGGGAAATTTAATGTACTTTTCGAATCTACATTGACCCAGAAGGGTCATTTTTTCATTTAGAACAAAATTTTTCATTTTAAAATTTCGTGTTTTTTCTAACTTTGCAGGGTTATTTTTTAGAGTGTAACGATGTTCTACAAAGTTGTAGAGCAGACAATTACAAAAATTTTTATATATAGACATAAGGGGTTTGCTTATAAACATCACGAGTTATCGCGATTTTACGAAAAAAAGTTTTGAAAAAGTTGGTCGTCATCGATCATGGCCGTTCGTGGCCACCCGCGACAGACACGGACGACGAAACAAAGAGAAACGCAAAAAGTAACTTTTTCACAACTTTTTTTCGTAAAATCGCGATAACTCGTGATGTTTATTAGCAAACCCCTTATGTCTATATATCAAAATTTTTGTAATTGTCTGCTCTACAACTTTGTAGAACATTGTTATACTCTAAAAAATAACCCTGCAAAGTTAGTAAAAACACGAAATTTTAAAATGAAAAATTTTGGTCAATGTAGATTCGAAAAGTACATTAAATTTCCCATAAAATGACATGTTCCAAAATATTTTACAGTCGAGTAATGGGAGAATTTTTAAAACTTTTTTAGTGTTTTTTTCGATGAATAATACATTTTTTGGAATTCTGAGTACGCCATCAAATCGGGCGTCTAATTTTACATAAAAGTCCCTTTGACACCAAATTTCTATCTCATCACCGTTTCAGGTTGCAAATTGTTGAAGAACACCTCTTTTTTCGCATGTTCAAAAATGGAAGGGGTCGTACCGCCCCTCCGTCACGAGATATCAAAAAACGGACCTCGGATTCGTGATCAGGGACAAAAGTTACCCCTTAGGACAATGTTTCACGCAAATCGAAGAGGGGTCGGGGCAACTTTTCCCGATTCGTGAGAGTTGGTAGAAAATAACCCAGTTACAAATATTTTTTAAATTTTTGTCTCAGTACGAGGAAGATGAGGAAGATTAAATTTACGTTAAATCTTAGATATCTTGAAAAAAATTTCTTATTTTGACCTTTCTCTTGTGATGAAGGACATTCTAAAGTTGAACACAAACCTTACTCCCACGTCGATGCATCCCAGTCAAGGCATAATGAATAAAATTTCATTATTGTGAGTTGACAGCTGGTGCGAAAAGTAGCTTTGCTGACTGAAATGTACAAATGTGCTATACTGCGGTCTGTACTGAGGATGGCACCGTAGAAAGTACTTGTAAAGTGACCAATTTACACACCAAAAATAGGGTATGGTAGAATGTGTTTTTAGCCACAGTGTCTTACGGCTGCCATTGTTTACCCGCAGATTATTGCCACCAAAGACTTTGAGCAACGAGGAGCTAAGTGATAGATTAGTGCGCTCAAATCCTTAAAAGCTTTCGTTACGCAAACCTGTCCAGACTACTAAACAACTGGCTCTCAGGTGGGGGAATTATCCAGTGCTTTCCGAGGGATTCGGTGTAATTCCATAAATTGCTGCCCGAAGCCACAAATGCCGGAGGCTACAGTTATTTGATAACGAAATGACGACTCAGCTCTCGAGAGGCACGAAATTGCGATGAATTTAATTGTGGTTTAGTTTCAGCTCAAGTCAAGATTTGAATCAGGACATCTTCATCTGGAAATTTTCTACAAAATTTCCAATAAATTTCAAAATTCCAATTCCCTTTGAACCCGGATGCCATAACTTCACTTACCTTGCAGTTTGTGAAAAACACTTTTTATCTGGAAAAGGGGCAAAGAACTAGTTGTCTCTTGGGAAATTCCATTTCCCACAAAACGATCTTTGCAATACACACATGCACGCTTCGGTAGAAGCTTTACGGTTATCTGGTCCATATTTTACAACATTAAATGCTTGCCTGAAAGTTTCAATTAAAATACGTCCTGGTGTGGAATAACGAGCAACTAGGGAGAGAGAGAGATAGAGGTGCATGTTATCCTTGTGAACGCACACAAACACACGTCCAGAGACCAATGAAAAGGACTCTGGCTGGTGGTGATGGTGAACGTGATATTTGTTATTTGCACGCACAGGATAACGAACTATCAACGGAGGGTGGGGGGATCGGAAAAAGGACACCTGTGGAAGGTGAAAAACGAGGGGGGAAAAGTTTAGTTTTGCACACATTTACACACACACAAATAGACGAGGCGATGCTGCGGTTTTCACTCATAGGTACACTCATATAGGTTCAGTAAAATTATAAGTATCGTAAACCCACAAATCGATATGCGAACTGCTTGCTAGTAGTTTGCTTGCTTTTCTACCCATCCATCCGTTCCCCGAACCCTGGTTTTGAACGGGTTTCTTCTGTTTTCCTGGTGGAAAATATCGTGATCACCAGTTCATTTCAGAAGGGGGTTGTGAACACGCCTCGATACTTGGAATTGTGCTGTACGAGGATGGATGATGGAATGTGAGATTTATTGGATTTTTATTGAAAAAATCATTTCATTCCGATTGATTGGGGTTCTGCATATCAATTTAAAGATAATTTATTTCAATAGAAAATTGAGAGGTAGCAATCAAGGTGTGTGTTTTTTATGTATTCTTAAATTTATAAATGCAAAAAAAAAACTCATAGCTTATTGATGTCTTAATTATTGGCTGAAACACGCACACCTTTCATTATTTACGATATTTTCCTAAAAACTGCTTTTATAAACTTGAGTCGTCTTGTATAATTTCTTTCTATCCTTATCTTTCCCTTTCACCTTTAAGGCACTTTGTTGAACATGCAATTGTCTGAGTTTCACGGCAATTTCACGGTACTCTAAAAACTGTTCAAAATAAACGTTAAAAATGCGTTCTTTTAGCAAAATTATCAAAAGAAAAGTTTCTTAAAAGTTAGCAGTAGTCTAGACACAGAATAAAACCCCACGACACAAATTATTTATTTAAAAAAAAAAGTACTGGATTAATCTTGGGAAATTTTGAAGAATTTCCGTCAGTTGAATTCTAGATTTTTTTTTGTTAGGTCTTACAAACAAATGTAAACATTGAGTGTATCTCGTTAACTCCAATGAACACTGACATAAGGTGTGAAAAGGATACACTCAATGTTAACATTTGTTTATAGGACCTAATAAAAAAAACGTCAAGAATTTATGATACAGCTGTTTTATTTTTATTGAGATTTTATAAAATTCATTTGCTTAAATACCTCCAAAACGAAGCACGTCCTGAACCTCTAATTCATCAAAACTAGAATCTTTAAAGCACAATAAAGTTTTTTTTTGCTTTCGTTAATTTCAGCAATATTGCTAGGGAAATTTTAGTATTTGAATAAAGTTTAGGCAAAACTTCATTGAAAGCAGTTTTTATATTTATTGATAATTCAAGAAAAAAAATACATTGCAAAATGATTAACAAATATGATTTTATATGTATTGTTTAACAAATCAATTGAATTTAAACACATAACTTATATTCAAAATATTTAAATGCAATTTGTTCATCGTTGTTTAATATCGTTGATTAATTGGAATAAAATTAGCAAAAATTTAAAAATAACAAAATCTTTTTTCAAACGTTTTCTTTCAAAGAAGTGTTGATTAGTGTTCTTTGAAAATCTTTTTAGAATTTTGTGGAATAAAGAAACTATCTGCATTTTGTCGAATATTCCAATGAACAATATCTCAAAAAAAAAAATAGTTCTAGATCTGATATGAAATCCTTTTTCATTTGTAAATTACTTTTAAATGCTCGTTAAAAATCTTTTAATATGTTTGAATTAAAAAAATCAAGATCTAATGCACTGAGTAGCGATTTATCAATTGAGTATTTCAAATTTCGCGGCATTTCACGGTATTTCCCAAATTTCACGGCCAGGGGCGAATTTCACGGATTACGTGGCTTCCGTGAAATCGCGAAAAATCACTAGCCCTAGCAATGGCTCAAAATAAATCAAAAACTTGCAGAGAGTGACATGACCAGTTTGACAGAGCTAATTGTTTGATAAAAAGTTTCTTGTAATTTCAAGTTGACTTCAGGATAACCTTTGATAGCTCCACAACCTCAAAAAAAGCATTTATTACGCAAAAAAATTATAAACGTAAATCGTCAAAAACTGCTTATAAAAAAATTGCTACCACCAATAAAAAATCTAAATAAATTTAAAAAAATATATAGAAGTGTTAACTTTTATGGGAAAAAAACTATTTTGGAAAAAAACTTTATGAATGGAGCTTCAACATTTTAAAACAGACATGAAAGAAGTGTTGTAAAAAAAATAAAATATTAGGGGAAATTCTTGTATCTTTGGCAGGTTAAGCTCTCGCTCCTAACTCCATCTAATTTGCTGATTTTCACTATTTAAACAACTAATTTTGCAAAACTTTTGATAGAAACTTGCTTGCTCACTTCTTATTCAGCTATTTATCACTCGATTTCAGTTGAAAACGCTTTTAATTAGCTTTAATTGAATGTCAAAGTTCTGACCTGCCAACATTAGAGGCACGCTGGAATTAGATGCTGTTCCCCTACAATACAAAAAATCAAGGTTGAGTTTTTGAGTTGTCAGTTTGTTAACCCTCTAATGCCCAAATTTTTTTTTCGAAAATTTTTATTTTTCCCGTGTTCAGGAGGTCATTTTCAGCAACTTTTGTTCTACGAAAAACTTTACTTCTCTTGTTTTATGTTTTTGTTGTTTAATTTTTAGTATTTTAATCTGCATTTATCTTGCTTAGTTTGTTTTTGGTAGTATTTGGCCTACTCTACCACCTCCTATCATTACACTTTGCCTATCTCACATAAAACAAGTAAAACTTCTAACTCATATTTTTTTCTAAAATTTTAAGAATTCTTCTTTCCAATGCTTTTTTAAGATCAAAAATTGGTTGCAAAATGGATTTTTGGCGATTTTTTAAATCGAAACCTGTCTAAAGGCGGGGTTGGGTTGTGAATGGTTAATAAAAAAAATCGAGTACGACAAGAATTTATGTTTAATACGAAATTTTGTTTCCCGAGCAGACGGAAATAACTTGGGAATAACATTTTTTGATATTTGAAAATACTAGGACAATAACATTTTATGTTATTTATAACAAGATTTGTTATTCGTCGTTATGATTTTTTTGTTATCGATTTGTTATTGTAATAACAGACTTATAACATTTTTAGTTATTCTTCGAACAAATCTTTGTTATTATTTTTTGTTATTTTAACAACTAATCCGATCATCCCAATAACAGTTGGAGGTATTCTTCCATAACAAAAAATGTTATTCCCAAGTTGTTTTGGCTTTCAATCAATATCAGACCAATAACAAATTTTGTTATGATAACATAAACTATTATTGAACCCTTATGAAAAAATGATTTTTTCAAAAAGATTTCATAACACTTTCTGTTATTTTAACAGTATTTGTTATTGAAATGGCATGAATTTAGTTATTACCGTCTGCCCGGGTTGTTGTTCTGCAAACTTTACTAAGACGACGAAAGCTTTGAACGTGAATAAATTAAATGAATTTATAAATGTAAAAACATGTTTTCGTTATTTTCTTTTACATGTAAATAGTTTGCATTTTATTTTAAATAGTCTGTCAGGTTTTTTTTGATAAACGAGAATTAAGCTCAAGAAAAAAGTGGCAAGGAATAAAAAGTTTCGCAAACCAGTTTGCAATGACTTAAATAACTTTGTGCTACATTTTTTTGGATGAATAAACTATTGTTTTACTCAATGTAGGTAGATATTTTTTCGTCAAATATCATAAAAAAGTTACAAAACCAAACAGAATTATAACTCAACGCTGGTCACCATTGATGAAATTTAGGTTTTTTTAATGAAATTTCAAAAATGTTTTTCAAAAGTTTACCCTAAATTTGGCATCTTAGCCATCCAAATCATCCAAAATGTATCAAAATTTAAATGACCGAAATAGCCTTTTCAATCTCAAATAGTTTAAAAAACTGCAAAATCATCTAAAATTTGACGCAATGTGCTCAAAACGAATTGAGTGTAATCTGAATTGAGTGTGAATCTGAAAAATGGAAAAAAAATTACCTTAATAAATGTTTTTCAAAAAGTATGCGTGGCATTTCCGACTTTTGACAAAAAATCACAGATTCCCGACTGTTTCCCGACTTGAGTGGCTACATTAGAGCAACAAAACAATTTCCAAAAATACGTATTTTTTAGGCTTTTAATGTTTTTAATATGTTTTAAAGAAAAAAATCCCGCAAATGTACGGATAAAAATTTAGCCTGTCAAGTGAAGATTTTTTTAAATGTGTTTTTTTTTTTGGAAAAATAAATGAAATTTTAGTCTAAATTTTTTTCTGTATCACTTTTTAATTTAAAATCAAATTTGCAATCGAAAAATATTGATGGAAACAGACGCGGAAATTAACTGAAAACAGTTGAAAATTCTGCGTTGTTAATTATTTTTAGCATGATTGAATCAGTTTATAAATATCGAGATTTTATGTAAAAAGTTGATTTCACGTTTCCAAAAGCTTTCTTTCAATAAAAATGCTTGTCTTTGTTCATTGAAATGTTGAATCCAGTGTCTTTTATTTGATTTTCTCATTGCGTGACGATTTATATTTTTAATGATATTATTCTAAGATAATTATGATTAGATAATCACAAAACATGAGATTCCAAAGAAATTCCAAAGAATCGTTTTCAGTACTTAATTAAAAACTTAAATTATGAGATTTTAGGATAAATATTGCCTCCACTGTGCAACATCTAAGGTGCTTCTCACAGAGAAACCAGATATAC
>NC_068939.1:23423801-23541301 GCF_016801865.2 Culex pipiens pallens
TGTACAAATCACCAATATTTGATTTCATTCTTGAGATATTCAACAAAATCAGCAAAAGACTTCGTGCATGTGCATTAGTGTGTAGTAACAAAATCGATTTTCCAGCACAGCAATTTTCAGTTCATTTTGGGATCCTAAACAACTCCCCAAATTTGGGAACGATTGGTTCACTCCTCACTTTGCGTAAAGTTAATTTTGATATTTAAAAAATCCACGTTTAACGCTATACGCTATATTAAAACCGGACTCATATTCGGTTTTATGACAACGTTAAACGTGGATTTTTTGAAATATCAAAATAATAAAAAATGGGTTTCCCCATATCAATTCCCACACAAAATTGAATCGCTTTGCGCAAAGTGGGAGCTTAACCTATCGTTTCCAAACTTTAGGGAGTTGTTTAGGACCCCAAAAGAAACTGAAAAGTTGCTGTGCTCTTTGAATTGGGTCCTAAAATGAAGCTTAGATTGCTGATATAATTGTTTACAGCGATAAAGCTTATTTTTCTGAGTACAATGACCCTTTGTACGACCACAAAGAGTTTAAAATGGATTTTTAAATCAATTTTGAAAAATTAACCTCGCGGTCCTTTTTGACAGAAAAGCTCCTACTTGACAGCTCGTTCCAAGGGGACCATAGTTGATCCATCGAAAAAATGTTGTACTGTCAAAAAAAAAATTGCATTAAAATGAAAAAAAGTGTTCAGAAATGGTTTTTAATCGTGTTTTTTTATCGTTGTACATAAAAATTTACATAGGGCTTTAGTACCCAATTTGGACACCTTTTTGTTTTCATACAATCATATTACACCCTAATGTGCATGTGACATGTTCATATGATAAGGTTTCGATCTTATCGTACTATCACAGTCTATCTGTCTTGAAAATTGCGAATTTTAATCAGAAGCCGTTTTGACACACGTACATGCCCGAATACTGAAAAGATTTTTACCTATATACAGCAATTCCCCACGAAAACAGCATGATCCGAAAAAAAAGTTCTCCGCTGGGGTCAAATTTTTTCTGGGGTTTCCTTGGCCGAAATAATTAGACCCGTAGGTCACCCTAATCGCCAAACAAAAAAGGCCATTAGGGTGACCTACACCGTGTTAGGGTGGTCCGAAAAATTGCAATTTTCGTCGATTTTTGCAAAAACCACATTTTTCAAAAAATCATAACTCCGCACCATTTCAACCGATTTTAGCTGTCTTGAGCGCAAACGAAAGGGTATTAGATAGGCTTTTAAGGAAAAATAGTTAAAAGTTTCAAATATCTAGCCTAACATTTGAAAAGGTCAAATGAAAACTTAAAATGCTCTTTTGAAGGTCTCGGGACCAAAGAGCCTATGTCTGAAAATATTTGTATCAGACTCCTCAAAAATTTTACATAACATATCAAAAAATTGCAAAGTTTTGTTTTCAATATTCCGAGATACGATTTTTTGAAAATAAAAAATGGGTTTTTCGACGCGCCGCCTGCAAAAACTGGAAAATGACAAAAACGGCAAAAATCGATTTTTTTCACTAAAACTGCGATAACTTAAAAATTTCAGCGATGACCTATACATGTTAGGGTACCAAAAGTTGCGTATTTCAATTACGAAAATTTTGGTACCCTAACATGTATAGGTCATAGCTGAAATTTTTAAGTTATCGCAGTTTTAGTTTAAAAAGTCGTTTTTTTGCTGTTTTCGTAATTTTCCGGTTTTTGCGCGCGGCGCGTCGAAAAACCCAGTTTTTATTTTCAAAAAATCGTATCTCGGAATATTAAAAACAAAACTTCGCAATTTTTTGATATCTCATGTAAAATTTTCCGAGGAATCTGATAAAAATATCCCGAGACCTTCAAAAGAGCATTTCAAATTTCTTTTGACCTTTTCAAATGTTAGGCTAGATATTTGAAACTTTTAATTATTTTTCCTTAAAAGCCTATCTAATACCCTTTCGTTTGCGGAGTTATGATTTTTTTAAAAATGTGGTTTTTGCAAAAATCGACGAAAATTGCAATTTTTCGGACCACCCTAACACGGTGTAGGTCACCCTAATGGTAAAAAAAAATACGGGTCTAATTATTTCGACCAAGGAACCCCCAGAAAATATAACTCCAGCAAACAAATTCAACCAAACTTCGGGATAATACAAGATGGTCAACCAAACAAAATGTGTATAACCCTCTTGAAATTTAAAAAAGGGTGTTTCATTTACCCCTCACTTTTGAGCCATCTGATGTGTGTCATCGAAAGTTTTTTGGAAGACATTCGGATAATCAACCTTTGGATAATCGCAAGTTCAGATAATAGAGGCTTCGGATAATCGAAACTTCGGAGTCTTTGTTCCAACTAATTTTATCAGTGATTCCCATCTCCTCGTAGAGTCTAGCTCACAAGACTTCACCCCTGCTATCAGCCACCAACTGCACCAACATCCTAACCGCCAAGAAAAACCCCAAAACGACAGAGTGCGCGGTACTGATAAACTCTCTCTCTCTCTCTCTCTCTCTCTCTCTCGCAAGCAAAAAGGATGCACTTTCGCTCTCTTTTCTCTCTGCGACGCAGCATCCGGCCGGCATCTCCGTGTTTTTCTCGCTCGGATATACCGACGAAGTTCTGTTTATACGCTCGCTCGCACCCCACTCGATTCAGTCTTTCGTGGACCGGTACTCGAGTTGGACGTGTTTGGACGACGCTCTCTTCCGGTGCGGCTTTTGTCCTCAGACACACAGTGAGTTGGTTGTGTTTGTGTGTGTGGTGGGAGTCTTTTCGGTGGGGTAGGTCCCAGACGTGTCTGGTCGCTTCTCCGGTGAGGATGTGCAGTGCAGTGCTGGAATGAGGAGTCCGGCCTCCCGTCTGTCTCTTGGCCTCTCAAATTGAATGAATGATTTAGTGTCGCGCAACAACACCGCTCCGTGTACTCTGCTCTTGATTAATTAATTACAGTGATTTGGTGAATTGGATCAACAGAGAGTTGTTGTGTCGTGAAGATGCTGTCAGCGGATGACGTGGTGTAGAGTCTCGTACAGCGTCTCCACCGGATATATCTCGCAGAACGCTCTGCGGAGTGAGCGTGTCACATTGTTCCACGAGCCGTTGTTCTAAAAGTGGATAAGAGATAAGAGTTATTAAAAGGGAAAGGCAAAGGAAGCTGCAGCAGCAACTTTGTGTGTCAAGCGAACGCCTGAGCAGCGCGGTGTCAAGTGCAAAACTGTGCCCTGCTGTTGCTGCACATAGCTGTAGCGCGCGTGGGTTCAGAGGCAAACATTCCAGAACATCAAGCGAGATAAAAGGAACTCGTCGCGGAAGACCAGGGGATGGAATTATAAAAATTTGTGCCATTTTGCGACAAAAAGACGAACCAGACTCGCAAAAAAACACAGCTCACAGCCAGGCGAGAAATATCTGGTTCGTTTAATCTCGAGAGTTTATATATTTTCGCGAAACGTTTGTTGTGAATTAAATCCTCGTGAAAGAGGAAAACAATACAGTACACGCTCAACACGGCGGATAAGCAGGAAAGTGGTTTTTCCGACGCTGGAAAAGCGCGAAAAAAAAACTGAGAAGCAAACAAACAAGCAAAGAAGAAGTGCCCGCCGGTAATCCCTGGAGTGTATAAATGTTTGAGGATTTGTTGAATTTATAATCGTCGACTCGACTGGACAAAGACAGCACAGCACAGGAACGGGCGGGGCAGGAGACCACAGGACAAGGATATCTGGCCGTGGTCGTCGGTACTGTAGAGGACGATAAAACCCTCGGCTGTGTTGTTACTCTGCCGTCTACTGCTGTCGGTGCCGGAATTGTGTGGTGAAGAAACGGTAGGTACGTACGTAGTTTCGGTGGTGGTAAAGTTTTACGGGCTTTTGCTGAATCAAAGACGGATTCCTCGGGCGCGGATCTCTGCGGTTGAGTGTGGGATGGCAAAGTGTGCGGTACCCGTGAATAATGTAGCGTGTACGGTTTGGGTGGGGGTTTGGGGGAGGTCCATTGAATTGAAATATATTTTTGGGGGCAATTTTGGCATTGTTTAGTTTCAAATCTTGGAGCAATTTATTCATCCATCTGGAAAATACATTGAAATCCACCTTAAATTTATTTAGGGAAATATTTGTACTCTATTCACATATCTAATTTTAGCCTTACCAGCTCTAAGCATTGAATCATAGTTTCCAAATACTGCCAATGTGCAACAAATGTTCTGGGTGGCCACCAGATTTCGATTTGGAAATTTCTGGTTTTCTTCTTAAACCAATAGTAACGTTCTCGGAAATTGTTTACATGAATTTTTTTTTTGATCTGACGTTGGTATTTAAATACTTTTCGTATTTCGCTTCATGTTTTATTTCGTAGTAAACCTTTCAAAAGGTCTTAAGTCAAGTTGTAAACGAAGCCGTTTCTATCAGTTTTCAATCCAAACCCCTAATTTTAATATTGTTTGGGAGTTTTCATCTCCATGCTCTACAATTTCTGAAAACTCAAAATCATTAAAACTTCGATTTGTTGAATTAGCATCTTCACCAACTTTGTAGGTGTACAGTCCAGACTCGATTATCCTCGCTTATCCGAAGTTTCGATTATCCGAATGTTTGTATGGGACTTCGGATAATCAAATCACGAACAAAAAAAAATTTTTTTTTTTATTTGTTGGCTTTTAACATCAAATTCGAGTGCTGCGACCCCATTGCAGTCAAATTTGAATGTTTGGATGCGTATCAAATGAAAATGCATTTTTTCAATATTTCATCACCGCCATTTTGGCCACCGCTGGATTTGAAAAAAACGCCGCCGCTGGACGAAAAAAAAGCATTTTTTTGGTGATTCGATTATCCGAAGTGAAATTTGGTCAAGGGCTTCGGATAATCGAGTCTGGACTGTAATGCCAGAAAAATTACTTTCTAAAAAAATAACCTTTTTAATTTTTTACATGAATAAAGGGAATTGCGCAGAACAAACATTTTTAGATGTTTACAATTTTATTCTTTTAAAGTACAACACAAGATTAATAAAACATTATTTGATGATGAGAACGGGAGCGAATGACCCATAGGGTTAAAGTTCCCCTAATAAAATCAACAACAACAACATTGATGAGGATTGTTTGGGCAACTTGTAATTTTCCAAATCCATCTGTAATAAAGTCAATTATTTTTAAAGAATTTATTTTTTAAATATTAGGAAATTGAATATTAAATTTAAATTACAACTTTGAAAATACTGTAAAAGAAAGATGTTTTTGCTGTTATTAGTTCCCTCAATAACTATTCCAACACATGTTGGGTACAAATATTTCAGACATTTTAAAATTGTACAAAAAATACTGAAATCTGATATAAAATCACAATAAAAAAATGCATGGCCTTTAATAATATAGAAAAATACTAACGGCTCTGTCCGAGGTCGAGGGAAGGTTAAAAATAGAATGTATGACAAAAGGTCGAATGGACAAAAGTTCAAATCCCAAACCGTCGAATGGACAAATGGTCGAATAGATTTTTTTTACAAAACTAAACTTTTGCTGTGACCCTAAATACACAAATATTGAAAAGCAGCTATGGAACGGTGATTTGAACGTTTTTCTTTAATTTGAATTCCATATTCTAAAAAATTCAGAGGTCTTCTGAATAAAAAATTGCCCCCGGATTGCTGGAGACTTTTTGGATCTTGTGTGACCATGAAAGATAGATTGAAAAAGAACTTGCTATAATATTTAAGAAGCAATACTTTTTTCCTTTTTTGAAACTATTTAAATTTGAAAGAATGTAAAAGTCTATAAAATATTCCAATAATTGTTATAATTAAAATAAAAGCATACGAAATATTTTAGAAGTAGTTTTTTTTAAAGAACCGCCAATATTTGAAAGATTGGAAATAATCACGAAATCATTGCGGCAGTATAGAATAATTTTCTAAAAATAAAATAAAAAATATTTTAGGTGTCGAACTTTTTTTTTGGAAGAACTGCTTATACTTGAAAGAATGGAAAAACTCACAAAAATATTAAGACAGACAAGACAATGTTATTTTTAAAAGTAAAAATATCAATAAATATTTTAGAAGACAAACTTTGTTTTTGAAGAAGCTCATGTTTGAAAAAATGGAAAAACTCACAAAAATATTTTGACAATCAATGATTGGTTGTTTTAAAAAATAAAAAAAAACTTCCAAAATATTTAAGAAGTCAAAATTTTCCAAAGAACTGTTCATGTTTGAAAGAATGGAAATCTTCTCAAAAAATGGTTTGGAAGTTATTCTGTTTATTAAAAAAAAAGATCATTACTAAAAGGATGGATAAACCAAGGATAAAATCACAGAAAAAAAAATCAGATTTGTTTGCATGAAAATATTTTTTTTCCAGATTTTTGTAGAAGTTTATTTTATTATAATCATTTGATTAATTTTTTTTTTACATTCGTCCTTTTGTCCTTTCGATCTTATGTCCATTCGACCTTTTGTCCACTTTCGACTTTTTGTCCATTCGACCTTATGTCTTTCGACCTATTGTCGCACATCCAGTACAGTTGGTTTGCAATCATTAGTTTTCAAATAATCTTAAAATTAAATTATTGCTCCGTTGGAATCGCTGCTGGTGACGGTTCGAATCGCAATCCAATGGTCGTCAGTTGGAACCCTGGGGTGGAAAGTTCCTCAGTCACGAAGTTTTAGTAGGATTCTAGCAGAGTTCTTACAGAGCATTCTAGCAGAAATGTTCCACCGTTCTAGCAGGATTCTGGCAGAACCAGCTCTGCTAGAATATTTCGTGACATTCAAGCCTTTGGTTCGAGCAGAAACTTGCAATAGAGACCACAAAATACCTGGGGGTCGTTAAAGTGGATGGTTTGATTATTCTTTATGTTAAAATGTTTATAAACGCAGAAAAATGCATTTATAATTTGAAAAATATTTGCAACAGCCTTATTAACATTTATTTTGATTAAAAAAAAAGTTCTACTTAACAAAAAAATTCAAAGCTTTGGAAAAAATCAAACAAGTTTTCCCAAATTCTTAATTTAGAATAATTTGAATAATATTCATATGGAAATGAGTTTATCGAATTTTATTATAAAATATTTTCCCGTTTTGTCAGTCGAATTCAATTCAGTAATCAATTTATTGAGCAAACGTAATTGCATCCGCTTGGGGTAAAACAAAAAATCTTAACAAAAAACAAAAAACAAAAAATCTTAACAAAAACATATATGAATGATTTCCAGGAAAGCAATCAAACGGAAGATTAACACAAAAGATGAAAGCCATGAGCTATTAGCTATTAGCAAATACAACAACTTATTATGGATTAGAATGGAGACTTGTAAAGATGAACTAATTATGCAAAATGTCTTCTTTGGTCCTTAGAAAAGGTAAAAAAATAAAGGTACAAAGTTTCATCCAAAACAAAAAATACAAAAAATATCCACTCTGTCAGGTGATTTCTCAGGATCTTTTTGGAAGAATTTCTATGCAAAATTGTCAAAGATTCCGTTCTCGGGCTCACATTTCTTTTCGAAAGATCAACAGATTAAATTTCCATTTTGTAAGAAAAGAAAAGAAATGGTGCTCCATTCGTTCTCACACCTCCCCCTCAAATCGCGTAACGTTGAGCTGACGGAACAAGACGTTATATCCGTCGGCTGGCCAGACATTGGGTGGAAAACAAATGTCCATCATGTTCGTTTCCGCCACCCGGCCCACACCAAGAGGTGTCACCACCCCGCGTGCCGTGGGAGCCAGCTCAGATGTGTCACTTAACGGACCGGATTTAGCACGTGCCGCGCCGCCTTCGCGCTTTCACTGGGAAAGAATGGTTGTTTGCTGGAAAAAAGAGAAAGAATTAGGATGGAGGTGCTGTCCCCTGTGACCGGAAGGAGCAGGTAGTAATCCTGGGAATTACACAGGAAGTCCATTCATTTTGTTTTGGTTCTATGAACACCGGTGTGGTGATGGCTTGTAGCAGATTCTGTATAGAAGATTGCGGGATGGTTGTATTAATTGAACCATTTTTTATGTTTTGTATTGTATTCTTTCATTGCATTTATTTCAAAACATATTTTTCTTGATGGAATATTTTATGCTTGGCATATTCAAATTTGCAAAATTTGCATTTTTCCTCGTTTGTTTAATTATTTACGCAGTCTTTTTGTTAAAACCCGCAAAGAGGACATAACGTCTAACTGACAGCAGGTGCACTCCACAATGGAATAATTTGCAGAAATTATGCATCCTCACTATGTCGTGGTCGTTCGTCCCAACTAAAAATAAAGAAATAACAAACTTCCTGCATCTGCTGACCATGATCTCGAGCCATTCCCCCCCCCCTCGATTTCAACGCCAAAAATAAAGAAAACTATGCAAATGAAATACCAAGTTTGTGGGAAGGGAAGGAGCCACCCCCCAAAATTTAATTACGAAGAAAATGTTCATCAGACAAATTTAATTACTCAAAGTCTTCCGCAAATTCCCGCGCGCACTTTCCCCCCTTGGATCAGCTGCAGAAGACTGTGTGGGCTCTTCCCCAATGGAGTTTGTACCTGCCTGCTAAACGTCGCAAAAGCTCTCCGCTTCCGTGTTGGTTTTAGTTTCCCCCGAGGGGCTGGTACAGTGTGGTGGAGGGTGGTTGTGACGATGTGACGCGCATATGCTGTTTGGGGCCACGTGGACGGGATAACGTACAAGATGGACATTGTTGGGCGGGGAAGAAGGAGGAATAAGTTCTGCCAACAGCGAGTATACAACATGGCCTGTCTTGTTGTCCTGTTTCTGTCCCCTCAAACATGCGGTGTCTTCCTTTCAAGAACATGGCAATCCTGAGGAGGAAGAGATAACATTAAGGTTATGATATTTCACTTTTTTGCACTGTTTTTGAAAATAAAGGGAAAGATAATAAGAAATATACTTTTACAATAACATTTCCTGAAGTTCAAGTTCTTACACATAGAGTTCAAACAAAAGACAATGTTGAAATATTTACAGTCCAGACTCGATTATCCGAAGCCTCGATTATTCGAAGTTTCGATTATCCGAAGTCCCATTCAAACCTTCGCAACAAAAAATATGTTTTTTCTTACTTTTGTCATTAGATTGGAATTCTGCGACCGAATATTGGTAAAAATTTAATGGTTGCTTACATTAAAAAATGCATTTTCTCATAATTTGGATTTGAAATTCTAACTTTTTTTTATTCGATTATCTGAAAATTTGATTATCCGAAGTGAAATTTTTCGGTGGGGCAAACCGCTCTTTTTTAGGAGCCGCTCATTTTCGTTCGCTCATTAAAAAGAGCCGCTCTTTTGAACGGCTCTTTCGCTCTTTTTAAAAAATTGTATGAAAAGGTTTTTTAAATCGTATGATTTTTATAAGTTATTTCACATTGAACTTTTATACAAATTATTTGACAAAAAAAATT
Organism: Culex pipiens pallens; assembly: GCF_016801865.2. Taxonomy (NCBI): domain Eukaryota; kingdom Metazoa; phylum Arthropoda; class Insecta; order Diptera; family Culicidae; genus Culex; species Culex pipiens. Next base: position 23,433,193 of record NC_068939.1, read on the forward strand.
AAAACTGAAAACGAGAAGATGCTCTTGAAAACCATACACTCAAAATCAGAAGTATACCTCAAAAGGATACTTTCTAGGGTGACGTCGGGTGAACTTGAAAAAGGATACTTTTGGCTTTGAGTGTAGGTCTTGGCGGTCTCTATGTCAAGATTTCTACTCGAACCCAAACATTTGAGTAATTGAAACTTATATCTAGGATGTTGGAAAAATTGCAATTAATTCAAAATTGCGTTTATTTCTGCAAAAATTGAACTAATGCTGATATTTTATTTGGAGAAAACATTCTGTGAACTCTTTTCTACATTCTGATTTAATCGATAAAGTCTATAAACGCTAAAGTTTAATCGGACAAAAGGATTTTTTTTTCCAAAATCTCTAAACTATTCAGTACATTTTTGGTTATATTTTACAAATTATGCAATTTGAAATGCTCAAATTTGTATTCCGGTAATACTTTAATGTACAATCAGTTGTAAAGTGAAAAGTTTTTTTTTCATGTTGTTTAAAAAATATTGATTGAATTGAAATATATGAAATTGCATTTTCAATTCTCAAAAACAAATTTAATACCGTCATCTGGGGCAAATCGGGACTACAGTCTGAATAGGGACAGCAGTGTTTAAATCATTTAAAGGTTTTAAATTTGGAAATGGGTGTACACATTTTGTTGGGGTAAGTATGTTCTATCCGAAACCAATCAGAATAATAAAAATATTGTGCTCTGACATGGTTAAAACTGCTGTCCAAATTCACCCCAGTTGACGGTACTATTTTTTTTAATTTCAATAAATTATATTTATAACAAAAATCATGCCGTCTAGAGACGGTTCTTTCAAAAGACCGAAGTTTAAAAAAGAACCGCGGTTCTTTTTTTGTGAGCCACGGTTCTTTCGCTCTTTTCAGTGAACCGGCTCTTTGAGCGGCTCGCTCTTTTTTTGCCCACCTCTACTTAAAATACTTAAAATACTTAAAATACTTAAAATGCTTAAAATACTTAAAATACTTAAAATACTTAAAATACTTAAAATACTTAAAATACTTAAAATACTTAAAATACTTAAAATACTTAAAATACTTAAAATACTTAAAATACTTAAAATACTTAAAATACTTAAAATACTTAAAATACTTAAAATACTTAAAATACTTAAAATACTTAAAATACTTAAAATACTTAAAATACTTAAAATACTTAAATTACTTATATACTTAAAATACTTAAAATACTTAAAATACTTAAAATACTTAAAATACTTAAAGTACATAAAATACTTAAAATACTTAAAATACTTAAAATACTTAAAATACTTAAAATACTTAAAATACTTAAAATACATAAATACATAAATACATAAAATTCTCCTTATACTCAAATTACTTAAAATACTCAAAATACTTTAATTATTCTAAATACTTTAAACACTTAAAATTTAAAAATGATTTAATGCATTAGTAATTCTCCGCCAACTCACACGAAATCGGAAAAAGTTGCCCCGTTCCCTCTTCGATTTGCGTGAAACTTTGTCCTAATGGGTAACTTTTGTCCCTGATCACGAATCTGAGGTCCGTTTTTTGATATCTAGTGACGGAGGGGTGGCACGACCCCTTTCATTTTTAACATGCAAAAAAAGAGGTGTTTTCAATAATTTGCAGCTTGAAACGGTGATGTGATAGAAATATGGTGTCAAAGGGACTTTTATGTAAAATTGGACGCCCGATTTGATTGCGTACTCAAAATTCCGAAAGAACGTATTTTTCATCGACAAATAGAACGCAAAATCATTTTTAAAAACACTGTCATTTTCCGTCACTTAACTGTAATTTTTTTTTTGGAGCATGTCATTTTATAGGAAATTTTATGTGCAATAACCCAGAAGGGTCATTTTCCATTTATAACAAAAAATTTCATTTTAAAATTTTGTGTTTTTTCTAGCATTCCAGGGTAATTTTTTAGAGTGTAACAATTTTCTACAAAGTTGAGTAGACTGCCCACCATTGAAAAAACGGCTAATATCCACTTTTGGCAAAAACGAGATATTAGCACCAGGTGGTAGAGGATGTTCCAACGCATCTCCTGTAACTTGAATTTCATTGAAATAGTGCTTAGACTTGGCTGCCGATGCGAAAAACCAAACGGCTAATATGCCACTCTTATGGGAAATTGCCTTGACGGAGATTTTGTGACAAACACTAAAACGCGTTTTTCTCGGAATGCTTGATTTGGCATAATAGCCGAATTTTCAATTATGGGCAGTAGAGCAGACAATTACAAAAAAATATGAATATGAATAAAGGGGTTTGTCGTGAGTTGTCGCGATATTACGAAAAAAAAAAAAAATTAAGCGTCTAAATTAACTTTAAAAAAATTCCAAGCCAACACCATTTCATGCTGCACATTATTGAAAAACCCGTCTTTTTTCGAATGTTCAAATTAGGAATTTAGTCTATTGATGGGCCCATTTTTGATTTCAGGGGGTAGTCCCGAGGAAGCCCGAATTTAGACCACCCTAATAAATATAAGGGAATTGCATGTATTTTTCACAAATTAAGTAAATTCTACGAAATCGTTTCTTGTAAAAGTGCCTGCTTTGAATTTTTTTTACCGGTCTTCTAATATTTAGAATTTTCACCAACTCCAGAACTATCCGCCGGTCTAGTTGCAAAGTTGTGCATGTCAGCATCATCGGCCGCCGTTGTGGACTGTTGGGGGTTGACATTGGGGAGGGACAACCTCCGGTGGCAGGCCTTCTTCCACGTGGGAAGCAGAAGGAAGAAGGTCATATGTATGTGTACAAGACTCCTGGCCCTGGAATTGCGCTCGGGCTATCCAAACAACGACGTCCTTCCTCGGACCCACTGCTGGCCCTCTGGCCGGCCAGAACTTCATGAAGAGTACAATTATTATTCTGGTCATGAATTTGCTTTGAATATGATTTTTTGTGCTCTTTCTTGGGTTGCGTTGCGGGGCAGCGCTTATTTCCCAGCAATTTTGTCACTGCTGCTGGTGTGGCCCCTCCCGAGGGGGAGCGGAGAAAAAACGAGAACTCCAAGGATTTAGTGGTGGGAGGGGGGCATCGTTGTCAGCTGCTTCTTCGAAACTTAAGGCGAGGGACAGGGGAGAGGGAAAATATTTTCCCATTTTGATTCAATTTAGCAGGCTTATCGCAAACTAATGCACACAAGCGAAATCAAATTGGTTTGGTTCAAAGAGGAGGAGTCTTGGTGGGGGAAGTGGGGTAAAATTGTCCGCTTGGTTGGAATTTGAGAGGCTAAATTGATTAGCTGATCGTTGATGGAATATAGAAACCATAGCCGGAAGGTTGACGGGACGATTTCCGATTTGGTTTGGTTTATCTTGGAGATTCCACCGAAAGCTGGTTGAAACGGGCGGAAATTTAATTTTGGATAAGTAAATGGTTTTGGTTGAAATTTAAAGTTTAAGGAAGCAGATATACAATATTTCACAGCTGACAAAATGGGTCTTGAATACAAGAAGAAACAAGAAACAAGAAACAAGAAACAAGAAACAAGAAACAAGAAACAAGAAACAAGAAACAAGAAACAAGAAACAAGAAACAAGAAACAAGAAACAAGAAACAAGAAACAAGAAACAAGAAACAAGAAACAAGAAACAAGAAACAAGAAACAAGAAACAAGAAACAAGAAACAAGAAACAAGAAACAAGAAACAAGAAACAAGAAACAAGAAACAAGAAACAAGAAACAAGAAACAAGAAACAAGAAACAAGAAACAAGAAACAAGAAACAAGAAACAAGAAACAAGAAACAAGAAACAAGAAACAAGAAACAAGAAACAAGAAACAAGAAACAAGAAACAAGAAACAAGAAACAAGAAACAAGAAACAAGAAACAAGAAACAAGAAACAAGAAACAAGAAACAAGAAACAAGAAACAAGAAACAAGAAACAAGAAACAAGAAACAAGAAACAAGAAACAAGAAACTTTTTAAGTTTAATTTGCTACATTTTTCAACCAAACATTGTTCGACAATCTTAGTTTTAGCATGCCTCAGCAGTTCAGTTATCCCTTTTGATGCACATTCCCCGCTCGAACCAGATGCCCGGCTAAAGTTCCTTCATCTGGAACGCATAACTTGCAAATTGCAAGCTCCATTGAAAATCACTTCGCCAGCCATCAGCAGCTTCGAGCGCTCCCAGAATAAAGCGCACCCACTCAGACGAACCTAATTAATTAGCTCGCAGGACTCTGAAGTGGCCTGGTGGCTACACTTTGGATTTATCCTCCCAAACCAACCCCTTCTCCGCTTCCCCGAACTGGTGGGCTGAACTATATGAACTATGTTCGCGAATAGCCACGCCTCACTGCAGCTGGCGGCCTTGAACTGCACTTCTGGCGGCCTGTCCGGGGCCACCGTGGAACCGGAATCGGGATTTCCCTGCGAGAGAAGCAGATGTCTTTCATAATGTTCGCTCCTTTGAAGTTTCGAGCTCGCCGCGATTTTATGCACTTTGCTTTCCATTTGCACTTTAAACATTAATTGCAATCTGCATCTGCTGCATGCATTGGCAACCCAGGAAATGTGGAAGATTGCACACAGAAACACATAGATCCACACTAGCCCATTTTGAGGTCATGTCGAGGAATTTCAGGTGCTCACTTCTTAAATCAGTGTTTCTCAACCGGTGAGGAATTCCCCCCTGGGGGGGAATTTGACCATTTTTGGGGGGGAATGAGGATGTATCATAAATCGAATTTATTTAAACATGTATTGCTTTCTTTGTAAATTTCATGTTTACAAATAAGTTTCAACGTTATTCAAAATATTTTTGTACATTTTCACAGTTTCTAACAAGTTTTACTTGAGTTTACGGCATTTTTCAAAAATTTATAAATAAGTTTTATTTTTTCAAGCGATCACTTTCACTTCTGGAAGTTATAACATGGTTTAGGTAATGCATGAGTGGTTCTTGAAATACTAAAACAGATTTGCTTTAAATAATTCTCGATATTTTCAATTCCAAAAAGAACACCAGATGTTATTTGGGGTTTTGAGAGAGATTTGTCAAATGAAATTGTTTTATTTCTTATTGAATTGAACGTTGAGATTTTTTGTAAGGTTTTGATGAATACTGTAATGAATATCAAAAGTTACAAGAAATAATTGTTTTAGAAAAGAATGTTTCAACTTTAATGTTTCTTTTTGTTAAATTTTCATGGCATGAAACATTATCAGTGCAACAAAAAGATTATTAAAAATAAATAATTCATTTGTTTATGAAATTATGTAATACTTTAGAGTATTTCTCATGTATTACATGATTTGTTTATTCTCAGTAAGAAAATTTGATTTGTTTGATTAAATTTTGATATTCATGCATTGATACCAACAAGTTTAACATCATTGGAGGAGGTAGGGGGGGGGGGGGGGAATGAGGCTCTTAAAAATTAGTCAAGGGGGGAATGGAACGAAAAAGGTTGAGAAACACTGTCTTAAATGATAGCTTATGATGTTAGGAACAATGTTTTCTTAGACAATTGATTTAATGAAAAAAGTCACTTATTTGAACAAATTTTCTAAAATCGCTTGGAATCAATACAAAAACTGATTCGATCTGGTGAGTATTATCTTCAAAGATAGGTATTTGTCCATAGATTAAGATGCACTATCAATATTGGACCAAAATCTAAGTTTTTGGACTCTCCCAGGCGGATTTATGTCGAAAAAATCGCTTTTTTTCGAAACTTTTTTCAGAAATGTTCATTTAATTTAGGGTAGCCTATTTTTCCCAGTAAAACCAATACATGCAGCTTGTAGGAAATTTCATGGCGAACATTTTTCCCTCTGAGAAAATGCAATTTCGACACTCCAGAGCCGAGATATTTAAGTTTTAGTGAGAAAAAAAGTGCCAATTTTCAAAATTTCTCAGAATTCAGAAGCAAGACTTACTAATTACACGATGTTGCAAAGAGGAACGAAACCCGAGAAAAGTATGACCGAACTTGCAAGCAAATTTGAATTGCAGCGATTTAATCACGCAAATAACATTCCAAAAGGGTGTAGCTAAAAAACATCACTGTTTACACGAAATTTGATTTCAGATTCGGATTCAGCGGCCAAAATTACTATAAAAAAGCATACCCTGGCCTTTGCGACACATCCTTGCAACATCGTGTAATTAGTAGGCCTTGCTTCCGAATTCTGAGAAATTTTGAAAATTGGCACTTTTTTTCTCACTAAAACTTAAATATCTCGGCTCTGGAGTGCCGAAATTGCATTTTCTCAGAGGGAAAAATGTTCGCCATGAAATTTGCTACAAGCTGCATGTATTGGTTTTACTGGGAAAAATGGGCTACCCTAAATTAAATGAGCATTTCTGATTTTTTTTTCTCGAAAAAATGCGATTTTTTCGACATAAATCCGCCTGGAAAGTCCAAAAACTTAGGTTTTGGTCCATTACTGATAGTGCATCTTAATCTATGGACAAAAACCTATCGTTTGAAGATAATACTCACCAGATCGAATCAGTTTTTGTATTGATTCCAAGCGATTTTAGAAAATTTGTTCAAAAAAGTGACTTTTTTTAGTAAATCGACTAGGGGGTGCGAGAAAGTATTTTATTATTTGTTCTTGTCTAAAAAAACATTGTTCCTAACATCATAATCTAATAGGCTAATCCATACCCAAAACAAGAAATACATAAGGGCGACATAAACATTGTAAAATAATTGCAACGGCCTTACAGTCCAGACTCGATTATCTGAAGGCCTTGGAAAATTTTTACTTCGGACAATTGAATCAAGAATTTTTTTTTTCGTTGTCTTATTTATAATTGTCCAGTTTAAGTAAGACCCCTAAACTACGCTAAAGGGATTTAGAATATTAAAGTCCAAGATGGCGCCCAATATTGCGGTGACGAAATATAAAAAAAATGCATTTTATTACTAGGCAATCAACTATTCAAAGTTGACTAAAATTGGGTCGCAGAACTCGAATTTTATATTAAAACCTTTTTTGCTTTTTTAAATAATTTTACAGAGATTTAAAGATAGAATAGCACAGGCAGGATTCCGAGATGTGAACTTAATAAAAAACAACGGGTTTCGGTACATTGATCGAACTTAAGGCACTCTGCTCTTCCATAAAATAAGTTCTCAGTACATTTTGGTGGAGACGCATGGTTCTTAAACTAAAAAAGGCGTGTGAAATAATTATAGCAACAACAAAAATAATACTGCAATTGCTTTACAACAATTCCACGTATTTGGTTTAAATTCAAACGCACATTTTCTGGAATTCTCGCGACAGCTTTTCTCATTTTTTCCGGAAAACCCAATTTTATTGTAGACGAGTTTTCACATCACACACTTAATCAAAACCACGCAATTTCCCCACAGCACCAAGCCACCTCCAGGCTGTGTCTGGTCTCGGTCTCGGGAAAAACTTCCTCCCGCCCACACCATCCCACCGTTGCCGCGCCGCATTCCGTCTCGCTTCGTTAATAAATGATTTATTATGCTCCGTTTAAGCGCGCCAACATTCGGATGCTAATAAACACTCTGTTAATTCGCGGAAATTCTACCCCAACTCACCAGCTTCCTCTCTTTGGGACGAGCATCCCTTGGCCAGCAACGGAATTTGTGTGCACCACCACCACCACCGTTGCCAGGCCGCAGTGTTGGCAAGAGTTAATTATTATGTCTTTTGTCTTGTTGCGGATTCGGTGCCCTTTGGCATCCCTACAGCCTGTACAAGAACGCGTTAGATTAGTGACCGGGAGGAACGGTGCTCTAGCTTCCGGGGTAGGGATATCACTTTTTGGGAACATTTTCATAAAACAACTATTTTCGAAATAGTACGAGAAATTTAGGAAAAGTGGTAATATATATGAAATTTTGAACAACCGATGACCATCCCTAGCGTTAAAATTGCCCAACAAATGAATTATACGCTTGCCCAACACCACGCCCCAGAGGTCATCACAGGGATGTCTATGGGTCTAGAGGCCACTCCAGCTCCGGTCTACAGGAGGAAGCAAATTAGAGACCAGCACTCGTTCCGTTTCTCACCGGAGTAGTTTGTTTTGGAAGATCCTATTTCATACTCCCGTTCCGGGTTTCTTTCCCCGTGCAGCGCCGGATGGAAGTGTTTGTGGACTTGTGAGAAGGGAAGAACTGTGTTTTTTTTGTTGGTGATTTCTTGTTTTCTGCTTTGACGAAAACTAAAAATAGCGTCCATCTTTATCGCCTTTGCCAGTTGGTCTTCTATTCCTTCATGAAGAAACACGACACGGCGAAGGGTGATTTCATTCGGTCCGTTTCGTCCTCTGGAGTGGCACACTGCCGGCGTATGACGTGTTCCAAAACGATTTTAAACTTTAATGCTTTTGAGATTTCATTCCGTCTGGAGATTGTCGGAATCGACCGTCTCAAATTGGATTTATTTCTGTTAGACGATTTGTTTTTCAGTTTGACTACAGCTCTCTGTGGCAGGAACAATTTTGTTTTTGTTGTTGAAGCATTAGTGGAGAGCAATTTTGGAATGCTAACAAATGGGTAAATGAGTCATTTGTGTAAATCAATTTAGCAATGCTGCAAAATGTCCCAATCATGGTTCTAATAAAGTATAAAGGAAGGATAGATATGTCCAAGTTAGGATGTAAGGATTTTACCTTCAGCGCCACCAGGTTAACCCTTCGTAGCGGTAGCCTGTAGAGGATGGATTTGGGCAAGTCATTAAAAATATCAACAAAAATATATATGAGAACATTCCGGTGTTGCAACGTCACGAAAATTTTGAAATATGTCTCGTATGATATCAAAGGGAGCGGTCGTGGCTGAATGGTTACGATGTTCGCTGTATAAGCGAATCGTCCTGAGTTAAATTCACATATGCTCCCAACGTGAAAGTTCTGGACTCATTAAATTTGGAATTAATGAAAAAAACATGAAAAGGAGTTGAAGTGGTGCGGGGTTCGATCCCCTGTCCTTACGATTGGCAAGCAAAATGCTTCCCACTTTACCATGGAGCATTGGTAGCTTGAGGAGGACTTAAACTAGTATAGTTGAATCGAAGAATCGGACAAGAATACAAATTGAATGCAAGATAAATTTAAGAACTAAACAAGATTGCATGCAAGATGGTGCGCGGTGGCCGGCAATGGACGGCTGCCATGCTGGTGAGAATCTATTTCAGGTGCAATTATTCCCAATCATCGATTCCAATGCAACTTGGGCCTAGACAATCATCACATCACATGGCGAAAATCCAGTCTGCAATCCGCTAAAATCAAATCGTCTCCTAGCGAAGCGAAATATGTCTCGTATGATATCAAAAATCAGACCCAAAACTGAATATTATTACAGATTCGGATTGAAAATTGAATTTTCCACAAGAAGTGACTATCCCAAGTAACATTTTTTTCCAGGAGTTCTACAAGAGCTCTTCAAGATAGCTACAGCATAGCAGTTTGGACCGCGGTAGGATAAAATTCTCTTCAAAACTTCTTCAGGAGTTTGGAAGAGTACTTGAAGAGAATTTTATCCTACTGCGGTCCAAACTGCTATGCTGTAGCTATCTTGAAGAGCTCTTGTAGAACTCCTGGGAAAAAATGTTACTTGGGTATGGAAAACTAATTTTAAGTCGAACTTTTCATTTGCCACATCGATCACTCCGTGACGTTGCAACGGAGTGAGGAAAAGCGAAATTTCGACCCTTTTTGGTTTCATACAAATTAATAAGTCATGTTTTAGTTATTATAAACATTTCTAATTGTTAATCCAGATGTTATTGATGATTGGACCAATATAAGAACGAATGAATAATTATATGTTCGACCTATCAGCCAAAGGAGTCGTTTTTTTTCAAAAGTATGTTGAAATTAACTTTTTTTAAGGTAGCAAACCCGCCATATGCAATTATTTTTGTAACCAAATTTTGAGAATCATGTTCAAAAAACACGAAATTTCAAACATAACAATTTTGTTCTTGATGAAAAAAAAAAAAAAATAGAAACGTACATTAAACATCCCTTTTTTTAATAAAATATATCTTTATTGGACTTTATTGCGATTATAACATTTCTTTTTATAACTTCTCTTCAAATAACATGTTCAACAATATTTTACAGTTAAGAAACGAAAATTGGCAAATGTTTATAAACCGTTTTTTATACTTTTTTTATGAATAAAAACTCAGTTAAATTTCAATATAAAAACTGATTTTTTAAAAGAAAAAAGAGACGAGTTGTTCCTTTTAATTCCGCTACATATATATTTTTAATATCTTGACAGATACGTATTTCGTCTACTACTTGCAGACTTCATCAGTGTTCTGTTCTCGACTCGACTCACTGGGAATACTGACCGGTAGGGGATGAATTTCGACTAGCGGCGTGCTGGGTTTCCAATCCAGAGGTCGTGAGTTCGATTCTCGTACCGGGATGATGAAGTTTTTTAAAAAAAAATCAAGAAGGCGAAAGTGGGACCTCAGAGCAAACTTGTAATATGCAATATTTTAACAAAATCAACTGATTTATAAGACAAACCTTGTGGAAAGTTTATATCAAAAGGTTAACCATTTTTTGAATTTTGGCCGTTGCAAATATTTTTCAAATTTTATGTCGCCCCCCTTAAAAATTGGTTCGAAAATCAGGGGTTGCCCACCCTTGACTTTGGCCATGGTCGAGGGACATAAACTTCAAAAAATATTTGCAACGGCCTAACTATCATCGTAACTAATATCTACTTTTTCTCTATTTTTTTGACAGCTCAGCCAAGGCCGGACAGTGTGGCATTGACATAAATAACTAAAAGCATCGGTCTCGTCACTTTACGTCAGTGTGTTACCAGCCCCCAGCTGGCTGCTCAAAAATTTATCACCAATTCCAGAAAAATCTGCTCAGCTCGTGTTGATAAATAGTGCTGGTAGTTGTAGTGCAAAACCGACTCTAGAACAAATACAAATTTTCTAAAATGTACCAATTACCGGGGCCACCCCCACAACCACTTCGCGGTTGGCAACAGTGCCAGCGGCGGCGGCTGTCGCTAGTGATGATGACGGTGCTGCTGGCAACACTGGTGACCGCAACCGACGCGATGGGCTGCCCGCAGAAATGCTCTTGCCAACAGCGAACGGTGCGGTGCGTCAAGCAGCAGCTCGATAAGATTCCGGAAATGCCGCTTGACACCAACATTGTGTGAGTATACTGCTTTTTTGCGTTTTGCGAGCTAGAGATAGTGAGTATTAGATTGTATGTGGGAAGGTTTAGAAAATGTGGGTGTTTTCACGATGAAGTTGCAGAATTTCGTTCTGCATTGATATTTTCTTCAAGTTATTTTGTTTCTCTTAAAACATCATGCGTCTCCATGAAATTATTCACTACTCATGTTTATCCATGGAGCAGCATGGCATTTTATGAGAGAATGTTTAATTGTGTAAATGAGTTCTAAAAGTTGAGTCTGCTTGTCTGTGGCCCCGTTCGAATCTCTAAAGTGCGTAAGCATTCCGCAATGTGTTGTGTTCTCGAAATCCCCCGTAGTACCCTTGTGGAGAGTGCGGCTCACTTACCGATATCCGACTCTATCACCGGAACCGTCGTCCTCACCGTGGCAATCCTGGCCATGCCAGGTCCTGGCACCATAAACAAGTTACAATGTTTCGCTCTCATTTCCCCCCGGATTGGGCTTGACTGATTGTGTGGATGCATTGCACACATGAGTCTGTGCAGAGCCAACCCTTAACCAACATCAACCCCCACGACATGGCGCAAAGTATCGTTGTTGAAGGATAAATATGTTGCGGCTAGCGGCAAAACACCAAAAACAAGTGTCCAACCTCCCCACTGGTTTGGATCTATCGACAAAAGTGAAGTAAGGTGGTATGGCGGTATCGTTCGAGCCATTGTAACCCGGGACATAACCTATAGATGGCACTTGGCGCACATTGGGCCCTTCGAACGATTGAACTCATCCGCCGCACCTGGTTCTGGTCTACCCTGGGTGATGCCCGCATTGCCACTGGGACCATGGTGACAAGCCAAATCTTTTAAATTTGCGTTCCTATTTTTTTTTTAAATTAATTTAATTTTTTTTGGGTCATTCTCTGTCAACTTACACAAAATTGAAAAAAGTTGACATAAACTTTGAAAAATATTTGCAACGGCTTTGTGACTTTTTTTTTTTAATTGACCTCATCATTTTATTCAATTTAGCATGTTTGGGTTGATTTAAAAATCTTTTGAATTTTTGAAAATATTCGATGTCTAAGTTTTTTTCACTAACATTTTTGTTTTCGTCAAATCTTTCATTTTTTGAAAATTAATGATTGCAAAACAACTGAACTAGTGCAAAATGGCCAAAATGCATTTAAATACACATGTTCCATGCAAATGCTTAAACTATGACTTGATATTTCAATTTTTTTGCACCCCCCCCCCCCCTCGACCCCGGCCAGAGCCGAGGGACAAAAACTTTAAAAAATATTTGCATTGGCCTAAGGAATAAAAAAAAAACTGTATGAATATGCAAAATTTTGCCATGCAACATATAATCATTTTGCCATTTTGACGCCTTCGTGCTTACTTGTCGTACGTCACTTTTTGACGTTCCGAGAAAACGCGTTTGAATGTTTGACCTTGAATAAACAAAAACGAGAGCCCGCAATGTAAACAATAACAAACACGTTTTATGTTGTTGATCGTTCTGTGCATCGTCCTGAAGTTTGGTTGAATTTGGCTGCTGAAGTTCCGAGTTAAAACTGAAAATGTTTACGGTAGTCAAGCTCGTTCCTGTGTCTAACACGTTCTGTCCTGAAATCCCTTTGGCCAATTGTCGCACTTACATCCATTTTCAGGCTGTGTCAAGATAGCACGAAATCGAATCTTGGGGACCTGTGAAGATCAAAAGGTGAGGCATTGTGAGCTGCACAAAATGGCGTTCTTAACTATAGGTCTATTCCCGTACTGCAGAATTCTGCAATTCTGCACAAAATCGGCAGCAGAGCGTTCCCGTACTTTTCTGCAACAAAAGTAACTTTTCTCTCAGGCAGAACTTCTGCAATGATAGAGACAGAAGTTGCAGCAAAACCGTTCCAGTACTTTTCTGCAAGCTCTCTCTTCTCTTTCGTGTTGAAAAGTAACTGCAAGTTGGTGTGAGTACACGCTTACATAAAATTGGCAAGTTGGGTTAAATCAAGCATTTTATTATTATGTAGTTGTAATAAATTTGATGTTTTGAAGGGACGTTTGTATATTTGGAATTGATAGATTTTGGGGTATTTTTTTAATGTCCGGTTTTATTGAGAACTATATTTTATGTTAACGATTTCAGGCTTAGTTCATTAATGTAATGATATAGTGAATTTATTATTTTTTAGTATTAATAAAGTTGATAAGTAACCCTAGTAACATTTTAGGTTTTAAGTAGGCCATAAAAGCCTATTTAGGCCGTATGAGGGTTTTCAGAACCATGATAAAACCTGTAAGTTTAAAAATGTTACTTGGGAAATCCAGTATTACAGCATGGCTAATAACCCAACAAACAATTTGTATCATAAAAACAAAAATTTGAGAAATGATTTTTGATCTTAAATTGTTTTTGAACAGACTAAATATGTGTGTTAAAATAATAGGTAAATTTAATTGGCAAATAATAAATTGTACCTGTGATGGTGCTACCAACTTGTATTCTTATATGAACCAAAATATTAAATGTATTTTGTTGAACTTTCAATGAAGGAATCATAAAAAAGGTATAAGGCTGTACCAAATAAATAATAAATATAATTGATTATATAATTTATAATTTGTTGTTTTATTGGGTACTTGTTAGTTAAACTATGTATCAAGTCAAGGAGAGAAACAGCTGGAAATGACCATATTTTTTTTGCTGAAACATAAGTTACGTTGTTTAAACATCATATTTTATATTATTTTAAATTGATTTAAATTTTATTAAAATATATACGGTATACTTAAATACTTAAATTTAAATTCTAAAATTGGGTCCTAAGATGAAGCTTAGATTGCTAATATTATTGTTTACAGCGATAAAGCTTATTTTTCTGAGTATAATGACCATTTGTACGATCACAAATAGTTTAAAATGGATTTTTAAATCAATTTTGAAAAATTAACCTCGCGGTCCTTCTTGACAGAAAAGTTCCTACTTGACAGCTCGTTCCAAGGGGACCATAGTTGATCCATCGAAAAAATGTTGTCTTGTCAAAAAAAATTGCATTAAAATTAAAAAAAAACAAAAATGGGTTTTAATCGTGTTTTTTACCATTGTACATAAAAATTGACCTAGGGCTTTAGAACCCAATATTCTTAAATTCTTAAATTCTTAAATTATTAAATTCTTAAATTCTTAACTTCTTAAATTCTTAAATTCTTAAATTCTTAAATTCTTAAATTCTTAAATTCTTAAATTCTTAAATTCTTAAATTCTTAAATTCTTAAATTCTTAAATTCTTAAATTCTTAAATTCTTAAATTCTTAAATTCTTAAATTCTTAAATTCTTAAATTCTTAAATTCTTAAATTCTTAAATTCTTAAATTCTTAAATTCTTAAATTCTTAAATTCTTAAATTCTTAAATTCTTAAATTCTTAAATTCTTAAATTCTTAAATTCTTAAATTCTTAATTCTTAAATTCTTAAATTCTTAAATTCTTAAATTCTTAAATTCTTAAATTCTTAAATTCTTAAATTCTTAAATTCTTAAATTCTTAAATTCTTAAATTCTTAAATTCTTAAATTCTTAAATTCTTAAATTCTTAAATTCTTAAATTCTTAAATTCTTAAATTCTTAAATTCTTAAATTCTTAAATTCTTAAATTCTTAAATTCTTAAATTCTTAAATTCTTAAATTCTTAAATTCTTAAATTCTTAAATTCTTAAATTCTTAAATTCTTAAATTCTTAAATTCTTAAATTCTTAAATTCTTAAATTCTTAAATTCTTAAATTCTTAAATTCTTAAATTCTTAAATTCTTAAATTCTTAAATTCTTAAATTCATAAATTCATAAATTCATAAATTGTTAAATTCATAAATTCTTAAATTCTTATTTTTCTTAAATGCCGCCATCTTGAATAATTAAAAAATACACTTATTTTGGAGTCATATTCTAGGTTAGAAATGCATATTTAGAGGATTTAGAGATTAGAAATTTTGTAAAGGTCTTTAGAGTACAAACTGTATCTATTTTTTATAATTATTTTTTTTTAATTTACAAAATTTATTTGTTTTTTTTTTATTTTTTAACTGTAAATTTTGAATTTTTGATGTTCTGAACTATATTCAAAAATTTTATTTTGTTCATTTCGAATTCAAAATATTTGAATTTTGGAGGTCTAACTTTAATATTTTTCAACCTTATTTTTTTTATTTTGATTTTTTGAAACTAAGCTTTTTTAATTTTAAATATTTAGAATTACTTTATTTTGAATAATTTGAATTTATAAGCTTTGAATTTGTGATTTTTTTTTCTGAAATAAATATTTGCATTTTAAATTTCTCAAATACCTGATTTATTTTTTTTAGTTTCTCAGTTAACAAATATCAGTTTTTTTATATTTTCATTTATGATTTTCTTAATTTCCGAGTTTCTAAATTTATGTGTTTCCTTATTTTTGAGTTTGTGATTCATTTACTTTCTAATATTTTTCAATTTTGCTGCGTCGTCGTTGTTCTTCCATATGACATCCATTAGTTATTTCTGTTATCCTGAATAAAAAATCCTTCAAATGGTCTGCTATCAAAACATGTATTTATGATCCCTTCTATATTAAACCTTTGTTTGTAATTTTTTTAAATTATATTTGTTAAACGTACCTGCAACTCTCATTTCTATTTTTTTACCTAATGTAAAAGTTTTGAATTGTTTCTAATGTATAATTTCTACCTAAGCATAAGCATCTTTTAAATAAAATGTTGAGTTGCATAAAAAAAAATAAGTCCCCGTAAAAAAACCTTTTCCAATTACAATTATTGTTAATCCCTTTAAATAAAAAAAAACTTAAATACCCAATTTGAGTAAATCCACTCAACTGTGTACAATATTGCAGAAAAAGTACTGGAACGCGCTACCCAGGCAAAAGTTTTGCGGCCTCTCTCCTTGCAGAACTTCTGCAAAAGAGAGAGATGAAGAGAGCGAGCTGAAAAGTACGGGAACGTGCTGCAAAAAAGTGACTTATGCTGGCTGCAGAATTCTGCAGAAGTTGCAGAAATTTTGCAATTCTGCAGGTACGGGAATAGACCTTATATTTGGCCCAAAATGCACGTACGACAAATTAGCACGACAGCGACGATTTGTTATACATTTTGTTCGGCCATAACAGGTTTGCCACACGTAGTTGCGTTTTAGTTTACGTTTTTGCGCTGTTTTTATCGTTTTTTTTTAATTCATAACCAGACAATTTTTAAAAGGATACTCCTTGAAATGAATTACTAAAGTGAGCGAGATGAACTGTTTGTTTTTATCTAAGGAAAATAAGATGTTACCTCTGATTTGATCTAAGTAAATCTTTGATTTACAGAATTATACATTAAAAAAAAAATATTACATTTGACAATGGATACATCTTTCATTCAGAAAAAAAATAATTTGACCTCTTTTGGGGTAATAGGGGCAGGGGGGGCTGAATGGACCAGGGGGGCTGAATGGGCCACCCTTGGATTTCAGCTTTAGAATGGATTTAGACCAACTATAAGGATAGGGTCTTATAAAAGACGTCAAAAAACATCACCACACCGAAAACGATGTTTGAATTTATTTTATTTTTCCAATTATGAGCAAAAATGTAAATTATTGACAAAACCACGAAAATGTTGTTTATTTCGAGGTTTTCAAATAAGCTTTCTGAAAAGTTGGATTGTTTGAAAAACTTTTTTCAATGCTTATAATGTTACTAGATGTTACTACCAAGGTAATCAAACAACAACGGAACCTTAAAATCATTTAGAGGCTTGGTGGTGTTATCCTCATAAAAACAATCAAAAGTTATGAAATTTTGATTAAATGGATTATTTCACTCCTGGTAGCTTCACAAATCACGTTTAATGCAACATTAGTTGATTTTTGAATTATGTTGATGCTTATTTGTAAAAATAGTGTCTTTTTTTTGATATTTTTACACTATTTTCCAAAATCTTTGTTTTGTTAAGTTACTATTTTCATAAAAGTGGTCAAACGTCATGGAAACTATGTTGGAAAGGTCAAGACATTTCTTATCACCCTTCAACAATGTATTAGAAGAAATGGCTTGTTTTCTATGGTGGTCCATTCTGCCCCGCACCCTGGAAAGTTAGTCGAAAAAATATTTTTTTCAAAGTGGCTCAAAAATAGTTTTAATTAAAAAAAAAAATCATCAACATTGAAGGGAACATTCCAAAGCATAAGCCTACTACACTGGATTCATAAATTTGTATATTTTTCTATGATTTTTGACAAATTTTACTTAGGGGGACCATTCTGCCCCCCTGCCCCTATTACATCATTAAAAAGGTACCATCAAACTTCACACCTTCTAATTAGAACCACAATTTTAAGATTAGATTTTTTTAATCAATTGTCAACCATCACATTTAATAACCTTCTAAAATTAAACTCTTTCTCACTGCGAAGTTGTCACCCAGGCCCCACCCCAATAGCTATCGACCTCCTCCCAACAGGCTGCCATCGCCGGAGCCCCGTTTATGTCGTTGTGCTTTATTGTCAGCAAGGGGAAAATGAAAATTTAAGCTACATAATTGAATAAATTACAACCAACCATACGGCCGACCCCGGTCAGGCCAATCATGTACAGACACAGCCTCCGGGCCGCCGGGCTGGAACAGCTCAACAAAGGGGGGTGGCGGAAGACAGCACCGATATCGAACACCGAGGTCGGTTCAATCGATTGGCCATTGGCCTGTGATGGATGCAATCAACGACCCGGGCGAACGCTGCTCGGGCCGTGCACTTCTGAATACATATCAACCGACATTCGGCCGGTCCCTTGCCGCTGCAGGTTGATGGTCTCGGTTTATCCTTGGGAGTTTGGAGGAGGAGGTTTGGTCTTGTTCTACCAATCCCATCGAGGAAGATTTGGATTCATGGATGATGTTGGAGCTCAACCCAACTGGGCTTCATCGTGCCAAGGCACCTTACAAGAACTGATGCACTGCCCACCATTGAAAAAACGGCTAATATCCACTTTTGGCAAAAACGAGATAGTAGCACCAGGTGGTAGAGGACGTTCCAACGCATCTTCTGGACCTTGAATTTTACTGAAATAGTGTTTAGACTTGGCTGCCGATGCGAAAAACCAAACGGCTAATATGCCACTCTTATGGGAACTTGCCTTGACGGAGATTTAGTGACAAACACTAAAACGCGTTTTTCTCGGAATACTTGATTTGGCATAATAGCCGAATTTTCAATTATGGGCAGTGCAGTGAATCTTTAGTTAGGGAGCAGTTCTCTTGAAAAAATATTTTTTTATCACAAAATTTTGGATTTTTATTTTTTTTAACAGGATTCTTTCCATTCTAAGAATTTAAAAAATATCAACACATAAAAATTAACAAAAAATATTGTTAAACAAAAAGTTGACAGAGAATTGCCCAGGTAAAATAAAAACTAGCTAGGATGAACGTCTCCTGAAAAAGATCCGTGAACGAAGAATGTAAGCGAGGCAACATCTGAGCTTTCGTCTTGATGGAAACCAGTCGTCCGGTCACAGATTTCATGTTTGCCCATATATATTGTGTATGGTTTTCGGAGAGTAGGTTTGTTTTACGATGGGGGTGCCCAAATTGAGTGCACCGTAAACATATCTTAAAACTGTTTCTAGGAAATAACTATTCGGAATTTATAAATCAATCAAAATTATTTTTTTCTAACAGTGCTTATTTAGCCAGTTAATCTGAATTGAGTTTTAGGCACCCTCCATCGAAAGGCTTAAAAGAATAGATCTCCGTTGAAAGTTTCTCCAAATCTCTGCATTGAAAATTTTATATTCTATAGCAAAACTGTCAAATTCTAACAAAAAAGCAAATGAATGCAATGCAAATTTCAGTTAATGTTTTTGTCTCCCACCCAAAGTTAAAGGCCGATGAACCTCTCGCGTTCATTGAAACAGTTCATCCTATTGAGTGGCTTATATGGAAAAATGACCGCCACTTAGTCACCGAACCATGGTGGCCCATACGGCAAAGGCACAGTTCAATAAGCCCAAGGTCTTGATACCTAGATGAACCTTTTTTGGAAAATGAACCCATGAGTAGAGTACTCTCGGTAATTTCGGGATTTATCCTCACCGTCCGCACACAGTACCATTTTACTACCGAACCATGCTCTTTGTCCTCTCGTATGCCGATGCCCAGTTCTGGGTGCCCTTCTTCAAATTTTCTCAAAAAATGTTTTCAAGTTTTTGAGGAGTTGTCAAATTTGTATAAAACTTGTATGGACGAACCAAAACAGTCGATGGCTGACATTCTGAAGAATAGCTGTTAAGTAAAAGATTACAAAACTGTGAAGCAAAAACGATCCCAAATGTTTAAGACATACCGTAAACCGGGGTGACTTTGATAGGATTTCAATTTATTTTTGGAATATTTTCCAACTGGTAAGGTTTTTCTCAAGATTATTATTTTTAAAACATGTACTGGGGTAGGCCACACAAAGTCCATGCACTATTTTTGGAAAAAAGTTTTTTCAATCGTGTTAAGGAAAATATTTCCGTTGAAAATTCTTAGTTTAAATTCCGGGGTGACTTTGATAGTTATAATTTTTCATGTAAAAATCAGATTTAAGA
This sequence comes from Culex pipiens pallens, assembly GCF_016801865.2. Classification (NCBI taxonomy): domain Eukaryota; kingdom Metazoa; phylum Arthropoda; class Insecta; order Diptera; family Culicidae; genus Culex; species Culex pipiens. The sequence goes on from NC_068939.1 coordinate 23,452,968, forward strand.
TGTTCAAATTTCATTTTTACGTCAAATGTACCATCACTAAGGTTGCTGATATAGTTTTTAAGAAAAAAAAATCAATGTTTATATTTAGTTAACTAAGTTTATAAGCTTTTTAACAAAATACATATAAATTTTAGGTAAAATTGTAAAATAGTCGAAATTTTTCCTGAAATTCGTTTAAACTAGTTTTGTTTTTTAAATTTTTGATTTAATTGCATTTTAAACTGAGAAAATCAAGACGAAGCACGAATCACAAGTTATCACATTTTACATAAAATTTGTTAAACTAACATTCCCTATAAATTTGGAGATTTTTTTTTTGTGCTTCAAAAACATATATTTTTTATTATCTATAAACTTATTTTGCCGTCTCTTAGTGGAAAATTGTCCTAAGAATCCGAAAATGCATTCCGTTTTCCGATTCAAAATCATGTTCATTGAGAAAATCATGACACTTTCTGAAGTTTTAAATAATGCCTTTCATCAACTTTTTGTTTATTATAGTTAACTTACTCTTTAAACTTTTCAAAATTTATTCAATAGTTCTTCTTGGGGTACTTTGAACACTTCTCTACCACGATCAGTATGATTTCAAACCATTGCGTACGTATTTAATTTGTACTCTTCATGTTGCGGGAAAATCTAAAACCTATCAAAGTCACCCCGGCTATCAAAGTCACCCCGTTTTACGGTAATTATTATTATACTTCTGCTAGGAGTAACGAAAATATCTGAAAATTCATGGACATATTTTTCAATCGAGTTTCTTGCAAGCCTAATCTTAAATAATCAAAAAGTTGAAAAGAAAACAGATTGATAAATAAATTTCTCGAATCTTCTTTTTTTCTCTATAAAACCACTTTTAAGAAAGTTGACCACCCATACATCTGCTCCAATAAAAAGTGGTTCCTCAAATCCGGTTGATTCCAAGGAAGTCGCACAAAAACTGCTGATTCAGACCGTTGCCGTTCATCCATCCCAATTCTCCGTAGTCGCCGTCGTCGTGTCCGGGAGTCCTGACCTGAAAGTGTTGCTGATGACACCAGAACCAACATTCCAAGCACTTCTAGTGCTCGGCTCGGGTTCACTTTTGCCCCTCGGCCAGCTCCAATTTCCAACCATCCTTCACATCATCTTGGCCGTGACGAAGCCCTGGGCATACAAATTGAGCAAATTAACTTGCACCAGAACACTTGGCTTTTGGCAACGAAGAGAAGGGATTTAATTGAATAACTCCGAGGATGGCAAAATCTGAAATGCTTTTCTCGGGGGAAAGAATGTCGAGCTTCTCTTTGGGATATTGATCTTTGTTGTACCGGGAAGAGTGTATAGTTAGTATAACCTGATTATTGGTCTTTTCAGAGTCGTTCAATCTAGTATCGTTCCCCAGCCGATCAGCAATATTGTTTAAATTGACCCCGTCGGTAGTTATCATCCGACCGGGGTAAAGGTCTCTGGATAGTTCAACTGCATTAAGGGTGGGACAGCAGTGGTGCGAGCCAGAGCGCAATGACAGGTGAATTGCGTGCGTATTTGCTAATCGAATGGTGAATTATTAACGTCTGTTTGCGTTTATGGTCTGTCCGGGGCTGCTTGTGATTCAATTTTAATCGTTCGATTGAACTGGCCGCAGCTGCGTTGATGTCCGAACGTCCGACGTCGTCGGCCATTACCGGTCAATCGGCACGCGGTGTGATGGCGGTGCATTAACCCTCACTTGAAATCTTTAATATATCAAAATAATGCTAATTTTAGTTGAATGTCAAACGTCGAACGTATTTGACGTTTGAAAGTTGTTTTTTTTTCTCTTTAAAAAGTGTCCTATATATTGGACTGTTGAGGGTTAATCACGCTCATTCTCACTCGAAACCACAAAACCCAGAAAACGTGCACGAGTGACATGACCCAGGATAGACGCGGCAAATTAGCGCTGGAAGCCCTGATGGTGGCATGTCCCAATGTGGTCCTCATGCCGACGTGGTCGTGCTATCTTGTCGCACGTCGATTTTCGAAAAAAATAATTTAAGGACGCCATTTTGTGCAGCTTCACAGATCCCCAAAACTCGTCTCATTCCTGAGGTATCAAAAAAACATTAAAAAAAATCCCTGTGCAATGTTGACACTCTTCATATGAAATATAGATCGTGCTATCTTGACGCACTCAGCATTTGCGACAGGTGGCCCAAGCGAATTTTTGTCTACAGTTTTGTTATTGTTCACATAGCGTGTTTGATTAGTCATGGTTAAACATTAAAACGCGTTTTTACTCTCAAAACGTCAAAAACCGACATACGACAAGATTGCACGATCTCGTCAATGTGCGAATTTTAGAGTAGGTAAATTGTTTATTAGGACACACCGAGCTATGAAAACCGAGTGTTTACACACGTGGAATGGAGCGCGTTGAATAAAAATCGTGTGCCAACATTTATGCAACTCACGGCGCTCGTAAAATGTTTGCACTGCTGCGAGCTAATAATCAAATTTGCACATTCCGCAAATATTGCATAATTCACTGAAATGATCTGTTTTGATTGGGTACACACACAATTATGTTGATGGGCGATATTAGTGGAAGGCAAATATTGTTTATTATGTTAAATAAAATACGTTTGCGTACAATATTGAATTACGTAAAACATTTTTAAAGTAATGTTTGTACATTTGGTTGATTGCATCTGCTACCCAAAACATCAGCAGTAACGATAAACGTGTCCTAATTTAATTTACAAACACACTCCCACGTAAAAGTTGGGTAATTACATCTGCAGCAATTAAATCTTTTAGATCATCACAGATCGTAATAAACGGTGCTTGCATTCGGAATTAATTAGCCTAACAAATCCTGGCACACTTCATCGCCTTTCAGTTATTTTACAGATAAAAACTTTTGCAATAATGTACAATTGGTCCTAAAACGGCCATTTTCAAGATTCTATTACTACGTGACAAGGATTTCAGGTCCGTAATGGTGCAACTTATCAACAAAGACTCTACGCAAGAGACCTGGAGTTCATATGCGAGACAAGTCTTTGCAGTTCATTAAAATAAATTGATGCTATCAGAGAGGTCTGGTGCACTCTCAGACACGACCAGGACAAACACACACGCACTATAACCAAGAATTCATAACCTCTCTAGAGACGACAACAACATCGAATGTATAGGAACGTTAGGTGTGGGTGGAATCGAATTAAAACCGTATGTCGCACCTTCTGTCGCAGCAGGGTTGGTGATGTTAGTGTTTGTGGCCCTTTACGCACCTTGCAGGAATCTTCTTGTTCTGGTACAGTTTTGTTTGACATGGAAATAGGACAACCTTACCCATATTCGAGCACAGACAAATATATGGGACTGTGTCTTTAAAGCTCTATAGGTGCTGCCAATCAAAACTCAGTGTCATTGTCAAACTGGTCATGTATGTAACATAAGCACATGTACCTTTTTAAATACATCGTTACGTCAGGCTACGAACGCTCCCTAAGCTTATTTCTAGCTTTGTTTGTAATTATTTGACAGTTTTACTGGTCAATGAATTGGAACTCAATCCGGTCTACTTGTCTATGCTTCAAAGGTAACTTCTAAACCTTTGTTCGCTCCACATGCTTTCTCTTTACTGAGCAAAATCCAAGCAAGGATTCACCTCAAGCTTTCTTGAACAACGAATATGTTTGCGCGAGAGTGTGTGTGACACTGTGTGTCGTACACGGAAGAGTAATCCCCGCTACAAATCCAAACATGTCGACAAGATTCACCTTTTGGCACAACAAGACCGAAACCAGTTGATCCTTTTTGGGGGGCCAAACCCGAGCCACGTGCGTAACTCTCCCGGCCACACCACCAAGCAACCGTCAGACCGGTCTGGCGAACCTTATTCATGACCTTCGTGAATAGGTGCAGATTACGAGGATTTCCCGCTTTCAAAAGTAGATATGTGTAAATTGTGCACAGTTGGGGTCACGTGGTGAATGGTCTTTTTAAAAAGCAGGCTAAATCATTAAAAAATATTCAATTAAAAACATTATTTAAAAAAACGTTACTTAATCCACCTTAAGGTGGTTGGTGCCTTCCTCACATTCATGTTGTCTTTTAGGTTGTATTACCAAATTAATTGAGGATTTTTTTTATTTTTTTTTTATTTTTTTTTTTCATTTGATTTTTTTATAATTATTGTTTTTACCAGAACAGCAATTTTCAATTCTTTTTTACCAACTCTCCAAAATAAAGGAGAAAGGGGGTAATTGAATTTAAAAGTGCTGATATGCCAACATTAGGTGCACGATGGAATTGCATGCTGTCCCCCTAGTCTTAGTAAACAATGTCTTATGAGTTGTATATTTCAGTTAAAAGTTCGTGTAAATTTTTGTCGAGACAAAATTATGTATTCCGCATCATAATTAATACAGCCTTTTTCCAGAAGAGACGCAGACACTGCTTAAGCAATGTGGCAACCGGGCGATACGCATGCTGCGCGGTTCTCGCGCGTAAGCAAAAAGACCCGGCCTTTGAGGTTATGCAAAAATCACCCTTTTTTGTAGCTACAAAAAAACTTTTTCATGGCATAACTTTAAAAGTACTTCACTAAACAGAATGAAATTTAATAGGGTCTTAGGGGACCCCAAAACGAACAGAATAAGGTGGATCCGGCCAAAATCGGTTCAGCCAGTTCTGAGATAATCGTGTGGGAAAAAAATTATGTCTACACACATCCCCACAGACATTTGTTCAGAATTTGATTCTGAGTCGATAGGTATACGTGAAGGTATATCTAGGAGGTCTATTTAAGAAGTTCATTTTTCGAGTGATTTTATAGCCTTGCCTCGGTGAGGTGAGGAAGGCAAAAAATTAAAGCTCGAACAGTTAGTGTTGTCCAAGAACTTACCCATATCTTTTGCTGTTTCACGTTAGCGTGTATTCTATGCCTGTCAGTTTTTGTAAACACACGAACGTGAGATAAGGAAATAGTGACTTAAACTCATCGTATCTTAACTTTCTTGAACCGTAGGATATTTTCCAACAAGCGTCGACGTGCCACTCAAGCAACGATGCTTAGGAGGAGACTTAAAATGTTGTACAGTTTTCTTAAAACAGTATTCGCTGTATTTTATGATTGTTTTTTTTTTTAATAAATTTTAAACTTTCAGTTTCAAATATGTGTTTTTTCTCAGGTACTGTAACACACCTTGACTACCGTACCTGTGGACCAGGTCAATCCTTCTGGCGTTACGGTGAAAGGAGACACCAGAGTTCAGGACAGATAAAATGGCCAGATCAAAGTTGTCTCCGTGCCAAAAGAGCACACGTGCTAATGGGTGCCCGGATTAAGTTCCACTATTTATTGGGACTGATGGTTCCGGATTTCGCAAAGGATTTCCCACCACCGGTGTCTGCCTCCGTCCAACAGTTGGCGTGGGAGTTTCAATTTGCAATTTGTGTTCCGGTTCAAGCCGGTTTTTCCGAATGCTTGCGAGGGAGAAGGCTAGGTATGCTCTCTCACTTTCTCACTATGGCAACCCCTCGCCCCCACCCCATCAACTGTGAGGGAGTAAAAGTTTTAAAATACGACCTTGTGCCCCCTTCAGAAAGCCAGAGTTGATGGTGATGACGATGTTGATTGGTGTGGGCGGATGCTATAAAATCAAGGGTTATATGAGATCCTCGGGAAAAAGGGGCCACTCCGTTAAGAGGCACTCTGTGGTGTTTTAGAACGATCAAAGGCCGTTGTGTGTGTGGGGTCGTAGGCTGTGTGGTCGCTGGGTTTCGGAATTAAGTGTCAAGAAATTGCGAACGAGCAAATTCGGTGTTTGCACGTTTTTGGTTTCTTTTATGGGATTCCCAGGGTTGCCAGTAAATTTGATCTTCTTTGGGTGGAGCATGATTTCTGTAGGAATAGGGATGCAGCCTATTTTGTAGAAAGTTTAATTTGCAATTAAATTTGAAAAAATGATCCATTTGAATTTTTGATTCTTTAATTTCCTCTGAAAAAACATCTATTGTAGACGCTTGAGCGTATAATGATTTTGGTTTGGATTGAAAGCAGAAGAAAATTACCTACAAGTCGGTTTTTATAAATGCGTCAACCACGCGTCCGATATTGACTTTCACCAAATTTGTTCATATTCGGAATGGGTTTTTTTTCTTCTCAAAAACAAAGAATCCAAAGTTTGTTGACATTTGGACCATCCTACGCCCGGGGATGGGGAGGGAGATGCCCCTCTTTTTCTTATATTTTTGAAAAATGCATTTTTCAAAGTGTAAACTTAACGAAAAGTAAACTTTTGAATAAGCAAACGAAGATTTTTTGACGTAGAATCCAATGGTGTGTTAAAAATGTATGTACAGTGTTGCCAGATATGAAATTTTTGCACTTGAAGTTTCAAAATGCATTTTTAACCCTTTGGACGAGCACTTACTGGAAATTTGTATTCGATTGCTCAGGGGTTTTTTTAACATTAAATTCAATCAAAGTCTAAGGGTAAATTGAATATTTTTAGAGGTATCCCGTTTTTAATTTGGAAAGTACTGTATTGCTTAGGAATGCATCAATTACAGTTTTCCCTTAACTGCCCACCATTGAAAAAACGGCTAATATCCACTTTTGGCAAAAACGAGATATTAGCACCAGGTGGTAGAGGATGTTACAACGCATCTTCTGGAACTTGAATTTTACTGAAATAGTGCTTAGACTTGGCTGCCGATGCGAAAAACCAAACGGCTAATATGCCACTCTTATGGGAAATTGCCTTGACGGAGATTTTGTCACAAACACTAAAACGCGTTTTTCTCGGAATACTTGATTTGGCATAATAGCCGAATTTTCAATTATGGGCAGTTAAGTGCTCGTCTAAAAACCCATAAGTGCATTTAAAAACTTCATGCACAACATTTCCATACCTGGCAACACTGTACGTAAATTTTGAGTACGCCACTGGATTATACGTCAGAATATCTTCAAATTAACTTACTCAAAAGTTAAAAAGTCGTTTAACCCTCTACTGCCCAAATCTTTTTTTCGAAAATTTTTATTTTTCTTGTGTTTAGGAGTTCATTTTGAGCAACTTTTGTTCTACGAAAAACTTTACTTCTCTAGTTTTATGTTTTTCTTGTTTCATTTTTAGTATTTTAATTTGCATTTATCTTGTTTAGTTTATGTTTGTTTTTAGTAGTATTTGGCCTACTCTACCACCTCCTATAATTACATTTTGCCTATCTAATTTTTTCATGTTTTTACAGTAACTTTTTCATTTTTTTGCATGTTTTTCACATTTTCTGCTTTAAAATGGAACCATTATCATTTAAATTGTAAATAAATGCGTAGAGGCATAGTCTGGGGCACTAGAAAAATTACTGCATACTTCTTTTTACTTAAAATATAGGAAATGTTAGTAAAAAACACAGCCAAATTTGACCCCTAAAAAAATTACATTTTTTAAAACATTGGCAAAGTCACATAAATCAAGTCAAACTTCCAACCCTATAATTTTCCAAAATTTCAAAAGTTCTTCTTTCCAATGCTTTTTGAAGATCAAAAATTGGTTGAAAAATGGATTTTTGGCGATTTTTTAAATCGAAGCCCGTTTAGAGGCGGGGTTGGGTTGTAGAGGGTTAAATATCGCAAAAAAAATATTGCGTTTTTTTGTCAATATTTATATTTTTGAAACTATTGATTGCAAAATAACTGGGCTGGCGTAGAATGCATTTTAAACAATTTTTCATTGAAATGTTAAAACCATGGCTTGCAATTTCAAATTTAATTTTTTTAACATTAATTTCAATAAATATTTGCAGTGGCCTAATTTTCCATAAAAATATAACGTGTCTCAAAACTACATAAATATATTTAGCCCTCTAACAAATTGCAAAAAAAAATAACCCTCTACAACACAACCCCGACTCCATTTTAAAAAATCAATTTTCCTCCAATTTTTTGATCTTTATTAAGCATTGGAAAGAAGAACTCTTAAAATTTAAGGGTTAGAAGTTTTACTTGTTTTGACTTTGCCAATGTTTTTAAAAATGTAATTTTTTTAAAGGTTAACTTTGGTCGTGTTTTTTACTAACATTTTCTATATTTTAAGTTAAAAGAAGTATGCAATAATTAAAGAATGTGAAAAAATGTGAAAAACAGCGAAAAATTTAAAAAGTGACTGTTTTTTTAAATTTAAATAGGCAAATTTTAATGATAGAAGGTGCTAGAAAAGGCCGAATACTACCAAGAACAAACATTAACTAAACAAGATAAAAGCAAATTCAAATACTAAAAATGAGCCAAGAAAAATATAAAACAAGAGAAGTTAAGTTTTTCGTCAAACAAAAGTTGCTCAAAAATACCTCCTAAACATGGGAAAAATAAAAATTCTCGAAAAACAAATTAGGGCCGTAGAGGGATAAAGAATATCAAAGAGAGGTATAGCTAGGCAAAATAAAATAATTGTTTATCACAATATGTTAACATTAAAAATTGTAATTTTTATTTGTGTGAAATCATTTTTCTTGTGAATAGTTCATAATCATTATCTTAACAAAAAAATGTGCACCAAATTGATCAGAAAATCGTTGTTCAAGTTACAGGAAATCAAGACAATACTTTAAAATATGTTTGGAGACTAATATGGAGAAACATTTTTTTTTATATTGAAAATCTGACATTTTGAATATTGAAAAGTTTTTTTTTTATTTTATAGATAAACGTCAGTTTACATACTTCGTTTTATTCGGCTGATAATTTCATGAAATTCGAAAATAGCTTGAAAATTACTCATTTTGAACGTAAAAAATCACTAAGTCGATGGAATCGAATCGATGGAAAATTTCATATAAATTAAAATATAATTTAAAAAAATGTTTATGTCGAGAAAGAATCTTCTGATTGATGTTATGTTGTCTGCAAAATTGTAAATAATTATTTGAAATACGCAGAAAAAAATCACTCGAAATAAATTAACCATTTTTAACTAACTTTTTCATTAAAATTTTAATTTAAAATTTAGTTTAATGATTTGATTGTTTTCAAGTTTTTTTTTTAAATTTTAATGGAGGCGCTCTATACTTCCTAAAATTGTTGTTGTTCATAGAAAACCCTTCCACAAAGTTTGAGCTAACAAAATAATAAATAAAAAAATCTTTTTCAGGATTCGCAAAGAATTGCTCATTATAGGATTAAAAAGCAATCATTTTAAAATCACCTATAAAACGGTTATTTTTCTCCTTCTCCAAAGCACCCTTAAATCAGCATTTTCAACCTTGTTTGTTGGTTGAAGAATGAAATTATCGACACCACGTGCCATTTCCCAATTTCCCTCCCATATATTCCGTTCCAGGAGGAGATTCGACATTCGCCTCCCTTTGATCAGCAGTGCCGCTTTCTGTGTACCTTTTGGGTAGGTTTTTGGCGCGGCCAGGTCCAAGAAGAGCAGAACCAGGTCCCATTCATTTTAATGGTTCTCGCTCAGCTTTCGGAATAATGAATTTCACATGCCATTAAGAAGGACCCCCTCGAATAGTGATGATGATACGTTCTGCCTTTTCTCCCTGGGTGGGACAGAATGAGTGAGCGGATTTTGAGGGGGGAGCGTTTTGGAAAGGGGCTAAGATTAAATAGAATCGGTATAAAAAAACAAAAGATACGAATAGTGTTTAGCATGTTTTAACAATTTTATTATCCAAATCATTGGAGTCGGAAAATGATTAAAATACTCCTTTTTGAGATATTCCCACCGTGGTGAGGCAAACTCCCAGCGAGCAAACCGAGAGAAGGCCCATCATCACGATGATGATGAAAAAGTGAGGTGAGCCCCAAAAGCTCATCCAAGCATAATATTTCAAGCTATACAAATGAAGCGAATCGTGTGAGTGTGTTTGTGTATGTATTAGGGTGGGTCATTTTTTTCGAAAGTGCTCGGATCCGACTGAAATAAGGTCCATCTAGTAGAGGGTACCCATAGGGACTCTCACACCAAATTTGAGCTCATTTGGTTGAAAACTGGCTCGTCGCTCGGGGGTTAAAGTTTACATGGAAATTACTATGGGAAATGAGTGATTTTGCTTCAAACGCTCTTACAAGCTAAGCGACAAACTTTAGCCCATACTTACACTAGGTAGCCGTGTCGGGGGTGGTCCAAGGAACATTTTTCTCTAAGGGTTCATGGTCATCCGTTCAACCCTGAGCTTGCGCAAAGCCGAAACATCCGGCGACGCCGGAATCCTTCGAAATCCCAATTTTAACGGTCGACGCATGCTACGAAACTATGAATGAAGCATTGGAATCACGACGCTAAACGTCAACACACTAAAATGGAAGCACAGAACAAAACGGCTTGCCGTCGATTTCGCTGCCCTCCGGCAAATGCATTGCAAGTCGGTGTCCGGAAGTGCGCTACAAAAAAGTGACCTGACGAGCTGGCCACGCCAGAGCGGCAGAATCTGAGTGCGTACCCGCAGACGCCAGTTGCTGTTTCAGCCGATAAAGCTTCAAGTTGGGGTAAGGAAATGCAGCAGCTGCAGGATGCGAAAAAGAAGGTCTTAAAATCGGTAAGTTCAATCAAATGAGAACATGAGAACCTTAAAATAACCGTCACTTTCAATTTCGCAGTTACAGATTGGCGAAATTTTACACATTTTTTAAGGAAACACCTCAGCCGGAACGGGTCACTGAACCATCACTTTACGGACCTCTCGGAAAGAAGGCAGAAAAAAAGTATTTTCAAAATTGACCACTCGCTGCCTAACATCGTGGACAAAATGCGCGAACAACCGGCAGCGATCGATGTCCAGAGAATACTGGAAAAGTGTGTTCCCGGGACGCAATCCGGCTGTAGCCAGGACTATCGTGTACCGTGCAGTTATCTTGGTCAAACCCCCCTACATGATGTACACGATGGCCATGAACATATCCGTGCGGGATGTGGATCGATAAGAGTAACTTCCAGGACGAGGATCGTGAACCGGTGATGTTGGTTTTGATTTTGTCGCGTTACACACGGAATAGAAGCTACGAATGTAGTTATTATTTTTTGGTTAAAATAAATAAAAAAAGCTGAAGCAGTTTGTCCTAGAGAAGCGATTTATTTTGTTGTCTTTCAAGCGGATCAGTTTCTAAACATCTTCCTCGACTTCCCCCAGCAGTTGCATCTGCTCTCGCTTGACCTTCTGGATGGCGGCATTCGTGGTCGATTCTCGTCAATTCTCACACGGCACATTTGCTCCCGGACTCGTTACCATTCTGCCGGAAGTGCATCGACGTGTAATTTGCAAAAGAGGTCAACTGTCTGCCGACGGGTTGAACAAGGCAGCAGGTTCCTTATTCTTCCATTGATGGATCTTGTCCAATCGCCACTATCCACTTCTGATCTTGCACAGACATTCCTCGCAACAAACACTTCCCGTGCCACTGGCCTCAGTCCAAATTGTTCCGGAACGTACCACCTTATCCCGCTATTTACCGGAACCGGAATGCACGCAATGATGCGAACTATTCTCGGTCAATACTGCGGCCACTAGCCAATGGCTGAGCTCCAACGGGGGATTCGCAATTTTGTGGAAAGTGTGTTGACGTTTAGCGTCGTGATTCCAATGCTTCATTCATAGTTTCGTAGCATGCGTCGACCGTTAAAATTGGGATTTCGAAGGATTCCGGCGTCGCCGGATGTTTCGGCTTTGCGCAAGCTCAGGGTTGAACGGATGACCATGAACCCTTAGAGAAAAATGTTCCTTGGACCACCCCCGACACGGCTACATAGTGTAAGTATGGGCTAAAGTTTGTCGCTTAGCTTGTAAGAGCGTTTGAAGCAAAATCACTCATTTCCCATAGTAATTTCCATGTAAACTTTAACCCCCGAGCGACGAGCCAGTTTTCAACCAAATGAGCTCAAATTTGGTGTGAGAGTCCCTATGGGTACCCTCTACAAGATGGACCTTATTTCAGTCGGATCCGAGCACTTTCGAAAAAAATGACCCACCCTAGTATGTATGTTAGAAGGATCACAAAATGGATTTCATTTGCCACCTTTTTGACTAAATGGGTGGTTCATAATAGGTAAATTGTTCGTATGTATGCAAAATGGCTCGTTGTGGCATAGTTTAGTGAAGTGTGACACACTTTACTGAAAAATTTTAGGGGTTTCTGTTTTCCGGAATGATAAATGTTCCTTTGACCCCATTTAAATATTTTGCTCGATTATGAAAAGTTATTGGTATCGATCGAGAGCAATTGGAGTTTTTGTCATTCTTGGTTGAACACATAGCTATTTACGAGCTGTTCAAACTTATTCAGCGATTATCAATTTATTTTTATTGCAATTTATTTACTGAACTCGTTGGACATTTTGTTGATATTTCCGCTTTGCGATTCTATCATATCGAATTAATTTATAATTATCTCTATTAATGAGCAAGCAAATTTCCACCGCAAACATATCTGAGCAAACTTTCTTGCTCGCCACACTTTCCAACTTTCCCCGCGTAGCAGTGTTGCCATAAAAAAAGCACGAAATAACCCCATTGCACTGCTTTTCCCATGTCCTGCGATAGTCATAAATTTTAATTACAAGTGTGTAAATAGTTGTCTTCAGCCAGGCAGCCACAGCAGTGTTGCCAGCAGTTTTTTTTGTGTTGTCCCTCCGTGCGGTGTCGGCAACTTGCAAGCAAATTGGGTGCACTGCGCACATGCTGCACTTCCGTCGAGCTTCGTTGGGTTGCCTAGTCCCGGGCGCGCGCGCGACGGAAGTTATGATAAAAGTTGCAGGATTTTTGATTACCAGTGTACAACGAGGAGGGAAATATTAGTTTCCTTTTTTTTTTTGCTATTTCCGGTGAGTTCTGCCTTTGCTTGGACTGGTCACAGCAAAAACCAACTGCTGAGCTGGCATTTCCCGAGGTATGTTTTTTTCCTTCCTGCCTTTCTATATTGAATTGGATTTTGATGAGAAAGTGCAGCAACAGCTGAGACGTGCAGCAGCGCCCTGTGTGGAGGCAAGGGCGAAACGTCATGTTTCTTTGCTTCGTAAACACAAAAAACAATACCTTCCAGATGTGGACATTGCAACTGCTGAACGGCAAAAAAAAGGACAGAAATCGTGTTTGCCTTGGGGGCAAAGATCGCCGCGCGGTGGAATCTGATTACGCGGAGCGGAGGAAGTCAGTTTCCCGTCATTATCCTGATTGCACAAAACGATATCGAATTCAGTTGCATTTCCGGGAACCGAAACTTGCCCCCGTGAATCCATTGCGGAGTTTACTGGTGGTGTAATCTAGCTATAGCAGTATCCGGTGTATTTCACTTGGGGTAGCGTTTTGATCGCAATGTAAGAACGATTCCATCGAGTCTGTCGAAAAAAAGATTTATTTATCTACTCTTGCATTCTCAATTGATGATGGAGCAATTTGATATTTTTTATTGATTGGGCCTTTTACCTTACTTTCACATTCACGCTTAAATAAGGTTGAAAACCATAAAATTAGTTATAGCTTATTATTTTTTGCACGAGGAAATAAGTAAAAATATGTATAGATGATCTGCAACTGGTTAAAAATTCATGTGGTCGAAAGTGATATTTTTGGAGCGTTTCGAAGCTCAAATGTTTATCCCAAGAAACATTTTTTCCAGGAATTCTACAAGAGCTCTTCAAGATAGCTACAGCATAGCAGTTTGGACCGCGGTAGGATGAAATTCTCTTCAAAACTTCTTCAGGAGTTTGGAAGAGTACTTGAAAATAGTTTTATCCTGCCACGGTCCAAACTGCTATGCTGTAGCTATCTTGAAGAGCTCTTGTAGAACTCCTGGAAAAAATGTTACTTGGGTATGCAAGCGATTTCTCTGTACATTAGAACCTTTCTGATGATACTTCGAACTTTGAAAATCTGGTAACTCTGTCATCAAACAAACCCATCTAGAAATTTACAATATTTATGTTTTAATCAAGTTTTTGAAAAGCAAATGCTGTATTATTATGAATGTTGTGTTTGTCTTAAAGTTAATCTTTATATATGTTCCCTTTCAAACTGATGCATAAAAAAAAAGAAAATTAAAACTGATAAATATGTGGTTGATGCTAGAACTTTTCTCACTGTCTGATGCTGAAAAAATGACTGAATACGATGATTTTTTTTATGAATTTTTTAAACATTTTCAGACCTTGTTGAGCAATTATCTACGTTTTTAAATTTAGAAAAATCATTGTATTTTTTTTATCTGGACGCATCCCAAGTAACAAGCAAAATGCCTTTACTTCTTAACAGGTTTTATAAAAGGTTTGAAATTTGCTTTTCTGTTTTATGAAAACATTTATCAAAACTTTCTGAGTTTATGATACGGAAGTTTTAAAAATATCTTTAAGAATACTTTAAGAGCATGGAACATAGTTTTATATCACACTTCATTGTTTCTCTTAAAGCTATCCCAGAGAGGTTATTTATAAGACTATTAAGCATTGTCAAAACTGCTTCGAAACTAAATTAAAACTACTCTGTTCTATGAAAGCATATTTCCAGATTATTTGAACTTGATCTGTCAAATCACATTTTTTGTACAGTCGGTCGGTTTAGTGTCAAAGAAACTTTTACCAAAATTTGTAATCCCGGTAAACAAGTGATACTTTTCGTCCATTTCCGGCTCCAGCGCGGATGTAACGGGGTACACCTATCCGAGGGTGATCGAGTACATGCCGATTTGGTCCATTGGCATGCATGGGCAGTAGATGTTTTATTCTGGCACGTGCTGATCGAGTAACACGAGAATCATCATGGGCGCCGATTCCGTAGCTACCGTGAAGCTCTCTCCGACGCGCAGAATCGACAAGCTACAAATCATCAGTTAGGCCATCCGTTTGTCCGTCAGAGCCTTTCGAGGACAAGCTGGATAAGGCGTTCCGAGAAGCGGATAAATTCGTCGCGGAGTGCTAGTGTTTTAACGTTGGTCTAGTGTTGTTTATTAAAATCAGTGTTGTTGTGCCGACGGTAAATTCCTTCATGCGAGGAAAACTTATGATGATCCCAATCGAATAAATGAATAAATAATATGAAAAAATATTGATATTTTGTTTTTATCCAACGATGAAAAAATAACCATAAAAAACGTTTTGGATCTACCTCCTGCTAACTAAAATTCGCATGCGCTACGGTCGCAGTACTACGCCTTTTGCTCTTGGTTAAAATCGCCTTAAAGCTCACTGCAGTCTACATGTTCTTGCTTAATCTTGAACAAGAGCTTCGCAAGAAACATAGCTCTTAAAGTTTCTTGTACAAGAGCTTCTTAAGAAAAATGGCCCTAATAACTGCTTTGAGTAAGAGAGAATAGTTTTTATGAGATCAGCCATATTAACACGAAAAAGCAACGGCCAAAAATGGAAGCCATGTTGATTTTTCAGAAAAAAAAAATAAATTAATCGGTCCATCAAAATAAAAAATCTATGCAATTTTGAACGATTCATGCCTTCGATGCATATTTTTTCGAGGTATCTAAGAAAACTGACCAGTGAAATTTTGATGGCAAGAATTTTTCGGATAGATCGGCTGCGTAAAGTCACAGTAATTTATTATTTTGATATTATTTTATAGTTATCAATATAATGTTATCTTTTATCATTGGCCATTTGTGATTTATTTCATAAAGAATGATTGAATTTAACGAGATTATAATTAGAACTGATTTTCCTTCGACAAATCAATTTTATCTTCAACGAGAGAAAACAGCTTGAGCATAATTTTTATTTTAGCAATTAAATACACTTGCAGAGTGTTTTAAAAATCAATGTCAAAGCTGATGAGTTTTAGATGACTCCTAATAAAAGGTCTTGATAACCACTTTGCTCTAAACTCAGGTTTAATGCTGATTTATTGTTGTCCTGGAGATAAAATGACTTTATGATCAATTTTAGCTAAGATAACTTGAATCTCTCCTCAAGATAGGTACAAAACTGAAAATGTTACTTGGGTATTTTACCTACAATTTAGTCTTTCGGCAAAATCTGATCGATTTGGTACCTTTAGCTAAGTTGTTGTTGGTTATGACATTTCAGGATATTTTACTTTTGAAATGTTAGTCATGATTTTGAAATTGAGATTATATGTTTTCAAAGAAATAATAAAATTTAACAAAGGTCTATTTTTTCTAATTTATTATAGAGTTTTTAAGCCTGCGACTGGTTCAACTCTTTTCGTTTCATTTTTTGACTTTAATATTCGGATCAATAGTTTCTAAGACATCGTCGATTGAAAACTTAGTGCTAATTAGGTAGCACTTAGAAAAATGTATTTTTCCAAATTTTCATTCTTTGTAAGACTATTTGTTCTCAGCTTCCAATCGACCAACAAAGCAAACAAAATTGAAAATTTTAGAGGATTTCCCAGCGTTTTGGAAATGTGTTTCCCAAGGATAGAAAAAAATAAGAAAAATTTGATTTTTTTGCTGAGAATTAAAGTACTTAAACGATGCACTTTATACAAATTTCAATTTATGTGAAAATTCAATTTTAACTTCAACAATTTTTTTTGTTTTTTTCAAGAGTTTTTTGGTACTATAAAAAATACTCTTTTTTCAAATAATTATAACTTGGCCATGATAAAAGAAAAAAGAGGCACATTTGGTCCATTATAACGTATACATAAAAAAAACGAATGGGGTAAAGTTTGTTAATATCTTTTGGAGAGTTCATCTCATAACCTTCAGATTTTCCAAAGACATTGAATTGATCAGAAAATCCCTTATTTCTTCGAGATTCAGATTTTTAAATAATTACAGACCTTTTTGTAAGGACACACCCAGAACATTATTAAAAGATTTGTATGGAAAAAATAAAAATTTTAAGTAGCGAACAGATTGGGAAGAGCTAAGTATTGTTCTGTTGAATATTATTGAACACTTTGAAGTTAGATATGTCTATAATATTTATTCAGAAATCTAAGATGACCAGAATACAATAATTACAGGCTTTTTTTAAAGGAATTCATTTTTACATGTCTGTCCCATTAGATTGAAATTTGATTGATGTTTTTGAAATAATTATTTAACAATTTTTGAAATATGAAAATAGTGCAAAATTGTCTAAAAAAATATAAATAAAGTTGATTACTTCTCGGTTGCAAATTCAGTTTTATGTCATACACTAAAGATGATTATTTTTTTCCTTTTTTCCTTTTACAATTCGTAACTAAATTTTTCTTTAATTGTTTATTTGTCCAGTCCAGTACAAGGAGTCTGATTTTGTTGTGTTTCTTCGCATGGAAACATCCCATGAAAAGCAACATCAAAAATACACCGCCGTTTACAAACAATATCTGAAGCGATTCATGGTGCGCAAAAAAAAAGGAAACTAATTTTTAAATGGCTTTGTTCTGGGGAAAAGTTTCCCAACTGGTACTGTTCATGATTTTTTGTGTGCTGATTTTCCCCTTTTTTTCCATGCGATTCCAATGGTTACCAGAAGTAACTTTTGCAGGGTATTTTTTTAGAATTGTGTGTGTTTTTTGCGCCCAAAACTTCCAGACATTCCCGGCTTGAGTCTCTCGAACGGACCGCACTCCTCGCCTGGCAACCGCCCAAGCCCGGGCAAAGTTAATGAATGGGAAACTCGGGATGCCACACTGGTATTGCTGAATGGTGAGGAGAAAAGTTTTAATTGCCACACACTCATACACACGTACACTTTCAGAATTGAATGAATAATAATGCAGCTTTTTGAAGTTTGGCAAAAACGGAATAATATTGCTGAGTTCGCTGTAAGAGAGAAAGGAGTACAGAATGCTTCTGCAATTTCTCCAATAGAAAAAAAAGTGGTTTTACCAAGCTGGCTTCAGACGAAGCCATAATGGTGGCATCCATAAACGTGCTAACTGTGACACTTCATTGTGACATCTTCGCAACTGATTGATGGCAATCAAATCTCTTTGTTTAATTGTTATTTTGCCCAGAGTGTGACGTTTCGAATGACAGGAGCCATTATGGCCAACAGGGATTATATGTGGTGTTATAAAGCCACAAGGAGACTTTTTTTAAGTGTTCAAAATGGAAAATGGGGAAATGATAGATTATGGACACGTGGTGTACGACCCCCAAATGATTTCCAATTATCACCAATTGTGGCCCAACCAAACGACGCCCGTTTGTTTTCATCGTCAAAATATTTCAATCAATCAATAAATCACATTGTCACGGGCCAAAAAAAAACTTCCATTTCCTGACAATGGCGGTGCCCTCTGCCCATAAATTGAGCCTTATTTTTATACCTACCAGAAGCCACGAAAATGTCAAGCGCTTCGTGCCAGAGGCATGTCTTCCAGCAATGTGGCACGAGGTGCCATGACCGTGAACGTGAAATCAATTGGGCTGTGATAAATGTCTAAGGGGGCAAAAACCGGATTGGTTCATTCACCTAAGACTCCTAAGAGCAATTTTCTACGAAATCGATCTTTTTTTTTGGATTTTAATTTTTGTATTTTTTAATCCGGTTGAAACTTTTTTGGTGCCTTTGGTATGCCCAAAGAAGCAATTTTGCATCATTAGTTTGTCCATATAATTTTCCATACAAATTTGGCTGCTGTCCATACAAAAATGACGTATGAAAATTAAAAAATCTGTATCTTTTGAAGGAATTTTTTGATCGATTTGGTGTCTTCGGCAAAGTTGCAGGTATTGATAAGTACTACACTGAAAAAAAATGTTACTCGGTTAAAAAAAATTGGGTGATTTTAATTTAACTTTTTGTCACTAAAACTTGATTTTCAAAAAAACACTATTTTTAATTTTTTTTTCATTTTTTGATATGTTTTAGGGGACATCAAATGCCAACTTTTCAGAAATTTCCAGGTTGTGCAAAAAATCTTTGACCGAGTTATGAATTTTCTATCAATACTGATTTTTTTTTCTTCAAAAATCAAAATATTGGTGGCAAAAAATTTTCAACTACATTTTTCGATGTAAAATCAAATTTGCAATCAAAAAGTACTATAGTGAAATTTTGATAGAGTGCACCGTTTTCGAGTTTTAGCCATTTTTAGGGTAACTTTTTTTGAAAATAGGCACAGTTTTTCATTTTTTTAAATTACTGCACATGTTTGCCCACCTTTGAAAAAAATATTTTTGAATAGCTGAGAAGATTCTCTATATTTTGCTTTTTTGAAGCACCAAAAAAGTTTCAGCCAAATCGAAATATACAAAAAAATCAAATTACCGAAATCTGAGAGAATTGCTCTTAAGCGTGGTTGCCTCTCACCCAGTCGGCCTGGTTTCGATCCCAGAAGGTCCCGGTGGCATTTTTCGAGACGCTATTTGTCAAATCACGCCTTCCGTCGGACGGGGAAGTAAATGTTGGCCCCGGTCTAACCTAGACGTTAGGTCGCTCAATCCAGGTGTAGGAGTCGTCTCCATGGGTCCTGTCTCGGTGGAGTCACTGGTAGGCAGTTGGACTCATAATCCAAAGGTCGTTAGTTCGAATCCCGGGGTGGATGGGAAGCTAAGTTATAAAAAGAGGTTTGCAGTTGCCTCAACAATCAAGCTTTCGGACACCAAGTTTCGAGTAGGAATCTGGCAATGGAGAAAACCAAGACAATGCTGTAGAGCGAAATATTATATGAATGTGAGGAAAGCATCAAGCACCTAAAGGTGGATTAAGTTACGTTCTCAAATGAAACATTTTTGTACAACAGTTTTGGGTGTATCTGTGACATTCATATTCGTTACTTTCGCCCTTCATATTGCCTTTTCCATCAGAAGCTCAAAAAGGATTTCCCGCAAATAACATTCGCAGAAAGTGTGCTTTTTTATGCTCCCATGTGTGTGTGTTTGTACAATTTAATGCCTGGTGACTTACTGGGCCGTAAATTATGTCAGCCGGAAAATGTTGAACGCGATTTTTTTCCCGGGTCTTTGTCTGTAGACACATATGAGGATATAAGTAAGGGCCCATGGACAACATAACGATACTGATTTATGGCTCAATTCAATTACAACATTGCTACTGATGATGACGTGCCGCTTAAGACAACAATTTTGGGAAAATGATCTTTGCTATAAAAAAATCTGGAACAAACTCATAACTCACCATCGTTCTTAAACTACACTCAAAAATAAATAAAAATACCATTCAAACGACCGGTGATTTTTACCCGCACCCATTGCAGTTGAATGCGCTGCTCACATGACTGACTTGTCGTCACCTGTGCCATTCGGTGATGCATCAACCTTTCACCGCTGTCATATGTATAGAAAATCATTCACCATTGAACGGTTTTGACGCGATGCTGTGTTCATTTCACCGCCAGAGGTGCTCACGGCGGGGGTGGAAGGTGGCTTCTCCATTAAAATCGATTTTCGACATTGGCGTTGACGAGAGTGAGCAGCAACGGCGACAACGACTTCTCGCGTACAGAAGGGGAAAAGCTGTGCCGAATTTTTCTCCACTTCAAAATTTCCATTCAACTGCTCCAGAATTGTGCTCGTATATGTACGCAGTCGAAAAAAATCGCAATCAGTTTTGAATAACCCTTCGTCATGTACATCACAATATTTTTTGCTCCTCAAATACAACGGCTCCATCGAGCTTAGTGAAGCTGCACAGTGAAATATAGCTAACATTTTGGTAAAAACATTTTGAGGAATAATTTGAATAATAATTAAAAAACTACTATTATACCTCTGAACGGTTTTTGTACAATAATCCAAGGTAAATTCATATTTAAAAACGTTACTTAATCCACCTTTAGGTGGTTGGTGCCTTCCTCTCATTTATAGTGATTCCAAACTCCCTAAAATGTCCACATGGTTTATGGGTCGCCCGTAACGTGATCGCAGCACCTAAGAGGTCCTAATAAAAATAAGTGATTAGTAAGAAAACAGACTACTTACAGACTTTTTGTCAAGATTATACAGACACGGCCTTTTAGGAAAATGGCATCCCTCTACACGGCTTTTCTTTGGCGATCAGACCCGACCAGTTGAGGTTATGTGAATTTAGACCATTTTTTAAACTGCTTGTAATTCTAGATAGGTAAGTCAGATATTGAAAATTCTTAATCCACAAGAAAGGTCATTTCATAACCTTTATAAAAATATATAATATGTGAGAGTTTCATGAAAAAACCACCCTTTTTACCATAATTTCAATTCAATATGAAACAGTTTTTTTATCATAACTTATTACATACATGATAAAACTGCATGAATTTAAAAAAGCAACTTAGGGGACGTTAAGACAGATCGATTAAAACAATTCCGGCCAAAATCGGTTGAGCCTGTGACGAGATATTCCAGTGACATTGATTTGGTACACATGTCTACATACAGCCAAACACACAGTCGATAGGTACAAATGAAGGTAGGTCTAGGAGGTCTAATCAAAAAGTTCATTTTCCGAGTGATTTTATAGCCCTTCCTCAGTAAGGTGAGGAAGGCAAAAATAAGATGAGTTTTGTAGCTTTGTAGCTTTTAAACTATAAGGCCTTATTTACATTTTTCAGAGAAACCCGATTTGCGATGTCGAAATAACACTCATTTCTAACTTATTTCTTACCATCTTGTTACTCCTTTTGCTCAATATAAACAATTTTTATCTTAAAATAACTGATTTCTTCTCGCAAGAAATGTTCATATCTTCCGTCAATTTTTTTTCAAAGTTTTAATATCTGGTTCAAAAAAGTCGTTTCAAGGGCCTTTCAATAAATACTATATAATATTATTTCTGAAAAAATGTGAAGTTTTGAAGCTTCAGTTTCAGAAAAGTTGTTGCATATGGAAAGGAACAACTTTTGATTTGGTCGAAAATTAGGGTGGTTCACGATTGGGGTGATTTATTTTAGGGATTTTTTTATGTCTTCTACATGTTGTTAGGCTTGTCAAGCAACTTTGCCGAAGACACCAACATTTCATCTCGCAATCTACACCTTCTACGACCTTTAGAGAAAGCATCTGAGCAAAACATCAACAATCAGTTTTTTAACTTAGCAATTCAGGATTAAGTTTTAAAGAAAAAAGTTGTTCGGGGTTTGGGGCACTTTTGGGGCTCTAAAAAACAATCATTTCAAATTTTAGACAAGTCAAAAGACTTTAATGTTAAAAGATACAGCAAAAAAGATGCAAATTAAAAAACCACATATCTCGAAAAAGCGCAGGCCAAATTTTCAGCGCCAGTTTGCATTTGAAAGAGCGATCTAGCACTAAAAAAGCTGAAAAATTAGGTGTATTTTTCTTTTACCTCGAGATATCTTCATTTGAAAATGTCTAATTTTCAAGGGAAAAGAGTATGAGACCACCCTAAAGAAATTAGAAAATTATCCAACTAAATATTCTTTCTTAGTAATTTTTCCCACTGAATCTGAATCTGCCCTCAGCATTGAGCCAAAGCGTCAAAATATCAATTTTTAGTCATAGTTTGTGTTTATATGATACGTTCAAGAGTTAATCATGAACCACCCTAATTCAATCAAACTTAAAGATGCATTCTAAAATACTTTCTCATAAAAAATTATACAATGTTTCTTATTTCCAATAAAAAAATATTTTTGCAACCCTCTCTCGACATCGGCCACAGTCAAGGGACATAAGCCAAAAAAAAAAAACAGTTTTATTGTAGGAAGTTGGACGGGCTTTCTGAAAAATACACTGAAAAAAATACACGCCACTTCTATGAGATTTTGCAATTTTTAAGTTTAAGTTAAATTTTAACGTGAAGTCACGATTTTTTTTCGCTCAACATTTTTGAGGAAATAGCCTAAGATGTTAAAAAAAGACTCACTCTAAACGTCAAAATTTTCTAAAAACAAAATGTGGGAATTGATTCTCCAGAAAATTTTACATATAAATCTCCATATTAATCATTGTCCTATGTCCAATCCTCGTGAAGATACAGCGGCCTTAAAAATAAAAAACGTTGAAAAAATAGGGTTTTGATGGTTTTTGGCCATTTCTATACGACAGACTTGATTTTTCAGTGTCGTAAAAAAATCCGGAAAGCTCGTCCAATTTCCCATAAGTTTTTCTTTAACCACTTTTCAATTTGACTTTATGTAAGCTTATTTACTATCCAGGTTTCTACTATCCAACTGATTTTTTTTCTATTTTCAGTTATGAGCAATGTAATTAAGGGGTTACATATATGTATATCGGCAAAAAAGTCAGAGGCTAGTATGAGCACACACTTCGACTTTTTTTTTAATTCTTTTTTCAGGGCATTAAAATAAACATTTTCACCTACTCACAAAAAAAATAATTAAGATATTTGATTGCATCATTGCCGAGATATAGCAATTTGAAGTTAGCAGTTTAAAAAAACGGGTGCCACGATATCTCAACACTGTTTTGACCAAATCGGCTCAAAATTTCGGTGAAGACTTGTTAAACCGATTCCGTGTGCATGACGAAGCCCGATTTTCAAAAAGTTTATTTTAAAAAAAGTTAAAAATATTTTTGTGTTTTTCATTTAAAAACCATTAGTTTTTGATTTTTTTGTATTTTTTTAAAAAGCAAATTTTAAAATTGGGCTTCGTCATGCACGCGGGATACATCTTGAGAGTCTTTATCTCAAATTTCAGCCAATTTGATCCATCCCATCTTGAGATATCGTGGCACCCGTAAATCATCTCGGAGTTTAGAGAAAAACGCCAACAAAGTTTGACAGCCCGCTTTGCGCATGGCAAAATTTTGAGCTTAAATCGCCTCTTACTCAGTTCAATCATGAAATATCTTTATGAAACTTTCACGAGTGATTAATAATCATCTTTTGAGTGGATTTTACAAATATTCTGTAATATAAAATTTTGTGATTTTCTACATGTATGTAACCCCTTAAGCTTATTACTTTCAGCCTACACAACTAATTGAAATGCTGTCAAAGACAAACTTAAGGGAAATCGGACGAGCTTTCCGGGAAAAATATTTACGACACTGAAAAATCAAATCTGAAGTATAGAAATGGCTTGGAAATGGCCTATTTTTCACCATTTTTATTTTTAAATCCGCTGTACTGCCCATGTTCGCATAAATGTCCCATATGCAAAAACAGCAAGCTGAGAAAAACGCTAAACAAGTTTGTCCCACACATAAGGCTACGTGTTAAGTTTTCACGAAAAAACTGGATTTCTTCCTGATTTCTAGAACAAAGTACTGGATGTTATAGGCTCTTTTGAAAGAGCACACGATTTTGAACCAAACTGCATCAATAACTCAAAAGTGACGAAAATGCATATGGGACATTTATGCGATCATGGGCAGTGTAAATATCTTAACAAGGATTGGACATAGGACAATGGTCAAAAAGGCAAATTGAAGCAGGCTTTATCTGGTATTTGTTTTCTTTACCAACTTCTACATTTGTCGTCTCGAGAAACAAAAAAAGCAAAGCAATCCACTTTTACGACCTCCGGGTCTTTTGTGGGCTCTGTTGCAAGTTTCTGCTAATTTCTAGGCGTCCGAAGGTTATGTGTGGTGAGTCACTCATAACCTCTTTTACGCAAATGGACCGCCGTTTTACTTCCCCATCCGATAGGAGGTGTGATCAGGCAAATCTCGTCTCGAAAAATGCCACCGGGTCCGTCTGGGATTGAACCCAGGCCTGCTGGGGTAAGACGCTACCACGCTAACCACAAAACCACCGGACCCGTCTCGAGAAACACGATCCGCTAATTTATTGAAATAGCTGTGAATTTATTTTGAATTAGAAAAATAAATATATTTTTAGAAATTCCCACTGTGCTGCGAGGGTGCCCAAATGACGTCGATTTGACGGAATTTCAGCAAAGTTCTCGCGTATTCAGAAATCTCCCGTACCGGGGGGTTGAAAAGCAGCAGCAACGGGCTGGTGGCCGTCGAGTTTCGCTATTTGTGCAGGAGTTGAAATTCATATGCAAATATTTGCACAATGCACTTTCCTTCGCGACCCGGCCCTGACCGCCTTCCGCTCTAGACTTTATCATCCGGGATCCTCGGAATCCCGGGACCTGTGCGCGCTGTTCATCACGTGTTGCACCGTCGAACGTCAAGCTCTAAACTTATTCCCCAAAGTGTCGAGGGTGAGCGGGTGGAAAGGTGAAGCTATGCTGTATTTATGCTGCGAGCGGAGATCCATTATGCCGAGTTGAGTTGAGGCAGCATACGGTTCGCTGTATGTTGTTTTTTTCGAGTTGGTTGTACAGCAGCAACTTTTCGTTGTGCTAACGAATTCTGAAGATTGCTCCCGCCGTGTCAAGTGACACAGTCAGTATGTGCCGAGAAAGCTTCACAAACGCGTCATTGGCAGAGAAAAGTCACAACGATGACGTGAGCTCATAATTCAACGATTCCCATAACGATGTCTTGGAGATTGGTGTTTTTTGGAAGTTTGTTGAGTGCTTTTGGTGCCTTGAAGTTAAAAAAACGGCTCAATTTCTGTCTGATTAAGATCACATTCTAAATTCTGACTAGTACTCGAATAAAAACTCCGTATTATTTTGAAAATTTTCTTTGTAAACAAAACTCAAACTTACCAAATAAAACCCACACAAAAAAGTAATGCATATTTCTTCAGTATGTGCCCCTCAAAATCTTTTCAAATGCTTTACATTTTTTTTGCGCGGTATGATGAAGTGTTTGAATCATTTGTGTTGTGCTCTCACGAGTGTAGAATCCCGACAGTATGTATCCCTACACACAGCGTTTCATTGTGCCCACACAAAAAATGACCGTGGCCACGGGACGGGTCTCCCACCCACAATAAGGCCCATCACGAGGAGCATTATGCTATAGCTACATATTTCGGAATCACTGTTTCGTACTTACCACGCCACAACATATCCGGGCGCTGCTCTCGGGCAATGTTGTCCTGTTTGGGTTTCTTCTACCTCTGTTTGTACGGGAGGGTAAAATGTAAATTGTGCAAAATTTGTATTTTGTCTTCAGACTGCTTAATGTTTTTGGTTTACAAGTAAATGAAGTAACTTTTTTCACGAGAAACATTTTTTTTTTTAAATTTATTTGGGTAATTCTCCGCCAACTCACACAGCAGTTGCCCCGACCCCTCTTCGATTTGCGTGAAACTTTGTCCTAAGGAGTAACTTTTGTCCCTGATCATGAATCCGAGGTCCGTTTTTTGATATCTCGTGACGGAGGGGCGGTACGACCCCTTCCATTTTTGAACATGTGAAAAAAGAGGTGTTTTTCAATAATTTGCAGCCTGAAACGGTGATGAGATAGAAATTTGGTGTCAAAGGGACTTTTATGTAAAATTAGACGACTGATTTGATGGCGTACTCAGAATTCCGACAAAACGTATTTTTCATCGAAAAAAACACTAAAAAAGTTTTAAAAATTCTCCCATTTTCCGTTACTCGACTGTAAAAAATTTTGGAACATGTTATTTTATGGGAAATTTAATGTACTTTTCGAATCTACATTGACCCAGAAGGGTCATTTTTTCATTTAGAACAAAATTTTTCATTTTAAAATTTCGTGTTTTTTCTAACTTTGCAGGGTTATTTTTTAGAGTGTAACAATGTTGCACAAAGTTGTAGAGCAGACAATTACAAAAATTTTGATAAATAGACATAAGGGGTTTGCTTATAAACATCACGAGTTATCGCGATTTTACGAAAAAAAGTTTTGAAAAAGTTGGTCGTCATCGATCATGGCCGTTCATGGTCACCCGCGACAGACACGGACGACGAAACAAAGAGAAACGCAAAAAGTAACTTTTTCAAAACTTTTTTTCGTAAAATCGCGATAACTCGTGATGTTTATAAGCAAACCCCTTATGTCTATATATCAAAATTTTTGTAATTGTCTGCTCTACAACTTTGTAGAACATTGTTACACTCTAAAAAATAACCCTGCAAAGTTAGAAAAAACACGAAATTTTAAAATGAAAAATTTTGTTCTAAATGAAAAAATGACCCTTCTGGGTCAATGTAGATTCGAAAAGTTCATTAAATTTCCCATAAAATGACATGTTCCAAAATTTTTTACAGTCAAGTAACGGAAAATGGGAGAATTTTTAAAACTTTTTTAGTGTTTTTTTCGATGAAAAATACGTTTTTTCGGAATTCTGAGTACGCCATCAAATCGGGCGTCTAATTTTACATAAAAGTCCCTTTGAAACCAAATTTCTATCTCATCACCGTTTCAGGCTGCAAATTATTGAAAAACACCTCTTTTTCGCAAGTTCAAAAATGGAAGGGGTCGTACCGCCCCTCCGTCACGAGATATCAAAAAACGGACCTCGGATTCGTGATCAGGGACAAAAGTTACCCCTTAGGACAAAGTTTCACGCAAATCGAAGAGGGGTCGGGGCAACTTTTCCCGATTTCGTGTGAGTTGGTAGAGAATTACCCATTTAGTTATATAAGCAATTCTCTACGAAATCGGTCTTTTTTTTAAGAATTTTAATTTTTGTATTTTTTAATCCGGCTGAAACTTTTGTGGTGCTTTTGGTATGCCCAAAGAAGCCATTTTGCATCATTAGTTTGTCCATATAATTTTCCATACAAATTTGGCAGCTGACCATACAAAAATGATATATGAAAATTCAAAAATCTGTATCTTTTGAAGCAATTTTTTGATCGATTTGGTGTCTTCGGCAAAGTTGTAGGTATGGATAAGGACTACACTGAAAAAATAATACACGGTTTAAATTTTTTGGTGATTTTATTTAACTTTTTGTCACTAATACTTGATTTGCAAAAAACACTATTTTTATTTTTTTTTATATGTTTTAGGGTACATCAAATGCCAACTTTTTAGAAATTTCCAGGTTGAGCAAAAAATATTTGACCGAGTTATGAATTTTTTAATCAATACTGATTTTTTCAAAAAATCGAAATATTGGTCGCAAAAAATTTTCAACTTCATTTTTCGATTTAGAATCAATCAAAATGTACATTAGTGAAATTTTGATAAAGTGCACCATTTTCAAGTTAAAGCCATTTTCAGGTAACTTTTTGGAAAATAGTCGCAGTTTTTAATTTTTTTTTAAATTAGTGCACATGTTTGCCTACTTTTGAAGCTGAGAAAATTCTCTATATTTTGCTTTTTTGAACTTTGTTTATACGACCCTCAGTTGCTGAGATATTACCATGCAAGTGTTTAAAAACAGAAAAAATGATGTTTTCTAAGTCTCACCCAACCTTACCACAATTTTCTAATGTCAATATCTCAGCAACTAATGGTCCGATTTACAATGTTAAAATATGAAACATTTGTGAAATTATCCAATCGAAAACAATATTTTCAATTTTTTTAAATCAAGACTGACATTTCAAAAGGGCCAAACATTCAATATTATCCCCTTTTAAAATGTTAGTCTTTGTTTAAAAATTAGTTTTTGAAATTATTTTTTCGAAAAGATCGGAAAATTTCACGAATGTTTCATATTTAAACATTGTAAATCAGACCATTAGTTACTGAGATATTGACATTAGAAAATGGTGGTTTGTTTGGGTGAGACTCAGAAAACATCAATTTTCCTGTTTTTAAACACTTGCATGGAAATATCTCAGCAACTAAGGGTCGTATCAACAAAGTTCAAAAAGCAAAATATAGAGAATTTTCTCAGTTTTTCAATTATTTTTTCAAAAGTAGGCAAACATGTTCACTAATTAAAAAAAAACTGCGACTATTTTCCAAAAAGTTGCCTAAAATGGCTATAACTTGAAAACGGTGAACTTTATTAAAATTTCACTAAAGTAATTTTTGATTGCAAATTGGATTTTACATCGAAAAAAATTGCGTCCAATATTTGGATATTTTGAAAAAAATCAGTATTGATTAAAAAATGTATAACTCAATCAAAGATTTTTTGAACAACCTGGAAATTTCTGAAAAGTTGGCATTCCCCTAAAACATATCAAAAAATTAAAAATAGTTTTTTTCTGCAAATCAAGTTTTAGTGACAAAAAGTTAAATTAAAAATCAACAATATTTTAACCGTATATTATTTTTTTTCAGTGTAGTCCTCATCCATACCTACAACTTTACCCAAGACACCAAATCGATCAAAACATTCCTTCAACAGATACCGATTTTTGAATTTCCATGCATCATTTTTGTATGGACAGCTGCCAAATTTCTATGGAAAATTATATGGACAAACTAATGATGTAAAATGGCTTCTTTGGGCATACCAAAGGCACCCAAAAAGTTTCAGTCGGATTGAAAAATACAAAAAAATCGAATGACCGAAATCTGAGAGAACTGCTCATATGCCTAATTAATACCAAACATCTTTATGTTTCTCTTTGATTCAGTTTTGAATTTATTATTGTAATTTTTTGATATTTTACCTATTTTCCCATAAAATTCGATAAAATTAAATCATTTAATCAAAAAACCTACACCAAAATTGGTCAAAAACCATTTATTTTTAAAACATTGGCTATGTCATTGAAAAGATTAAAACCAATTTCTAATTATCATGGTTAATAATGTAAATAAGACAACTTAATAAAATTTAACTACCTCGATCCTCAAGCTGAATATTCCGTGGGCTATTTTATGTCTGTGAGCAAAATATGAGCAAAATTGGCCAACATTTACTCAAGGGTAAAATTTGCGTAATAAAAATCGAAAAAATACATGGAGAAACTATTTTTCCTATGAGTTTATCAGTTTATATTTGAATCACCCCTAAGTTTCGCCTTTTATACTTTTCCGTAATTTCGTAGCCGGCCTACGGTTCTTGGATTTGTTTAACACAGAAACTCTGACGTTTCACCTTTTATGAAAAAAAATGTGAAAAATATCGATTTTCAAATGCTTGGGCAGCTTGAGAACCACAGAATACTTGCTTTGTTTGATAGTATCAAATGCCTCACCAAATTTGAGTTTGATCAGAATCGGTCTATTTCAATTTGTCTGATAAGTGCAGTGCTTCTTGGGACGCGCAGTCCTATTTTTTCGTGATAATTTTCGTCTCTTTTGTGTCGCTGTTTGTGTGCATGGGCTGATTGGTCATAATAATTGAATAATGCCTTCATAAGTGCAGTGCTTCTTGGGACGCGCAGTCCTATTTTTTCGTGATAATTTTCGTCTCTTTTGTGTCGCTGTTTGTGTGCATGGAGTGATTGGTCATAATAATTGAATAATGCCTTCATAAGTGCAGTGCTTCTTGGGACGTACAGTCCGTTTTTTTCGCGATAATTTTCGTCGTAAATGATCGTAAAAATTTATTCCAACTTTCAGTTTTAGTATTAATTCATCAATCTATCGATTTTATGAAGAGTAAAGCGTCATTTATTTACTATTTTTGAAATTTGCTCGCGTTATCTAAATTGTACAAACAGTAAAAATATATTGATAAGTCCAGCCCATAGCGCTACTGCTCGGTTGGCACGCGTTCGATTTAAACAAACTTTTTAAATAATCAATTATTTATCTTTCCGCAGCCGGCTGCCTAAGATTTAAAATTTCAACCGATAAACAAAATGCTCATGGTCACATCACTGCCACTCGTGAATCCTGACCTCATACCCATCTACTAACCCCCTCAAAACTCATGTGATACTTTGTCGGAGAAGCAGTCGATTGGGCGGTCTCTATCACTCAAGTATCGGACTAACATTCCCATCCACTTCCCCGTGACCCTACCACTGGTCGTGGCCGGCGCCGGTATTGATCAGCATGATAGGAGCCTTTGAGAAGTTGCGAAGCGAGGAAAGATAGCACCCACTCATCTTCCACGGCTCGTGGATGTAACTTCTGGAGGTCCTGGTCAATAACGGAGTAGCAACTGCGGGTGGGCACCTATGCTTATGCTTATGCTTAATCGGTCTATTTCAATTTGTCTGTTTTCTGTGTGCGATTAAGCTGCCCATTTTCCCTTCATTCTTCGATAAATACTTTAATCTCTTCATACTACATACTTCTATTAAGTCGTTTTAAAATATGATGCCTGCTTTCCTCAACGGTCTCTTCGATATCGACACATAGAGAGTCGACTGTTAATATCGCTTAGGTGGCTGGTGGATCACCAGTTTTTCAAACTTTATAGCTCATAGGATCAGTCGTTAAAGTGGATTGCTTTGCCTTGACTCATAGGATGTGTTTATCCAACTTATCCAAGGACGAGTTACCTGATGAATTCATTAAATTTTGATAGGACCGGATTCTAAACACAGTCAACTCTCTAATTATCGATTCCAATATTTATTCATATGTCATCGGTTTCTTCGGTAACTTCAAATTGCATACATTGATGATCTCCTTTCATCGAAATTCCTCTCTAACTTGACGCCTTCCTTTCTCGATGGTCGCTTGGGTTTCAATTTCTACAGAAAGACTTTCCCTTTGTCAATGTTGTCTGTTTTTCATGGCTTTCACAGATATTATTCTATGCCAAATGGAGTTATACAGGTAGTTTGCCATGATACTCTCCTATAGCTTGCTAATTTGCATCATTCTACAAATTGACTTCCTATTTCTCGATGGTCCCTTTAACATCACTAAAATGAGGTAGGGTTGAATGATCTCCAATTTAAACGGCTTAATCTTTAGGTACTTGCAATACCTGTCCCACTGGGATACATGACAGATTCGGACATAGGTTGAAAAATGCAAAAAAGGATTAATACCGAACAAACTAAATACATTTTAAACATAGCTGGTTAGCAAATTACCCGTCCCACAGTGTATACACACATTTGGTCAGTTGTTTACTGTTTACTCTCCAGTTGTTGGTGGTTTTATGGCACCATATTTCCAAACAGTTGTCCTTCTGTACACCCCGATGCCACCATCAGCAGCTGTTTTCCAAACCTCAAACTCTTTGTGTTTTAGCTCGCACTTCGGCTGTCCACACTCCCGGCAACTCCGAGCCTGCCTCCACACAGTGTAAATGTAATTAAAATTATCCCTTAATTTATATCCGCTCAGTCGGGTGGTGGGTACATCGCAAGCCCTCGCGCAAACACCGACGACCTTCTCCCCCGGGACGAGGAGAAGGATTCTCCGGAAGGGACATGTTTGTCAGTATGTTTTCCACAACATGCCGGGGAGATGGCATGTCCACGGTAAACATTCTTAGCTCCTCTCTCACCAATATGCCAGGAAGAACGTAACCTCGGAACCACACCGGAATGTTAATACACCCCCGGCAGCTGGGACTCGGCAGGGAATCTTGGCAAGTTGTGCCAGAGGCCAGAGGCACTTGTCGGCCGGAATTTGGCCCGGAGCTTTGTCTCAACAGATATTACCGCAAGTTTCGTTCCGGGGAAGCAGATTTGCTGGAACTGGAAAAGAATGGGTTTTTGGGGCAACTTCATAAAGCCGACTTAACGGTTTAGGTGCGGTGGTGAATCGAGTGGCTTTGTTACGGGAGGATTATTGTTTGAGCATTACTTGCTCTAGCTTGTAGACCAGCAACACAATGCACGAAGTTGTAGTGAAAGCTACTTTGAATTCCGACACGGCATTGTGAAGAGGAAAATGCAACCGGGTTTTTCCTTTCTCCCAGTAACATGGAAGCACGAAAGTAATATTTCACTTAAATTACTGCTACGTGAGAGAATGGATTGTGAATTCGATGGCGGTAAAAACTGGTACAAATTTGCTACTGTTAACCTTGAGGTTGGAAAAGTGATGCACCAAATGTTTCCTTAAAAAAATGCTGTTGGAGTTTGAATAATGGAGAAGGGTGGTACTTTTGATTAGATTTTTTTTTTTCATTTGAAGTATGTTTATACTTATAAATTGTCGAAACTTTACTTAATCCACCTTCATATTGGAATTTTATCCTAAATAGTAGCTTCCAACCTTCAAATGATCATTGCTCCGGCAGAAGTCTCAGCGGTTAGTCGTGTTTTTTCGCGGTGTGTTTGGCGCGTTTTTCACGGCGATTCCGAGGCGTGTGCGAGCGGACAAGCTCGTTCCGGTGGTCAGAGAGGCCACAATCTGGTCGTCGTGGACACGGCGGCGGTGCAGCAGCGGAAGAGGAACGAGTTCCTGCATCCGAGCAGCAGCAGCAGGAGGAGTGAGCAGCAGCGGCCGCGGAGGCAGCTGAGGCGAGAGACGGTCGTTGGTCGGTGGAATCGGCCCCGGAGAGTCGACTGCGGTCGGCGGACCAGTTTTCGGCCAGGCCAGGTCGGAGACAACCCCGTTGTTTACGTGGCTGGCAGCAGGCAGCACAACAACAACAACAACAACAAGCGCGCGCAAACGAGCTTCCCGCGCATCCCGCTGCGGGCGGCAGCCAGTGCGGCCAGTTCGGCGGTGAGTGCGAAAGGCGAGTTTTTTGTTTGCTTTTAGTTTTTTTTTTTTTTTTCTCATAGTTTTTTTTTCCTGTTAGATTTTTTTTCTCATTTCTTCTGCGTTATTTTAGTCTTATTTTTGGTTTTGATTAGTTTTCTTCCGTTTTTTTTTCCTCAATCATGGATCCGACCGAGTCGGAACACGAGGAATCTGATTTCGATTCAACCATTGATGGTGACGAGGACGTGGAAATGGAGGACTCTGTCTCGGGAGTTCCTTCAAACACCACCAACAGGGACCACTTCCTGAAGGATAAGGATGCTGACGGTAAAGGGGGATCCACGGACGGGTCTAAGAGGACGAAGCGAAAGCGTCCTAAATCAGATCCGAATCCGGTTCCCCCTCAACCACCGATTCCTCCCTTGACTCCAAACCCAATTCCTTCTCCCAATCCAGATCCAATTCCTCCCAATCCAGATCCAATTCCTCCTAAAACACCAGTGCCGAATCCGGATCCAAATCCCCCCCCGCTCCTGAATCCTCATTCCCAAAAACCGATTCCTCGTCCTCGTCAGTATCAAGAGGGATCGCAAACGGAATGGGTGGTCTTCTTCCGGCCCAAACAGAAGCCGTTAAACTTTGTACAGATCACCAAGGATTTGCAGAAGCACTATCCTGGGGTGGTCGAATGTACCAAGCTGAACAAGAGCAAGCTCCGCGTGATCGTGAACTCCGCGGTGCAAGCTAATCAGATCGTAACTGATCTGCGGTTCAGCATTGAGTACCGTGTTTGGATTCCGGCCCACAAAGTCGAGATCGACGGCGTGGTGACCGATGACAGTCTGTCGCTTGTCGACCTCTCAAGGGCGGTGGGACGCTTCAAGAACCCTAAACTTCCAGCTGTGGAGGTACTCGAATGCCGGCAACTGGGCAACGTCACCACCGAGGGTGGCCAGAAGAAGTTCATTCCTTCTGCCTCGTTCCGGGTGACTTTTGCAGGGTCAGCTCTGCCGGACTACATTGAGCTGTACAAGCTTCGGCTTCCAGTTCGATTGTACGTTCCGCGAGTGATGTGCTGCGAAAACTGCCAGCAGTTGGGACACACCAAGACCTACTGCAGCAACAAGAGCAAATGCTCAAAGTGCGCCGGCCCCCACAAGGACGCGGATTGCCAAAAGCAGGCTGAAAAATGCCTGCTTTGTGGCGGGGAACCGCACAAAACTCGTCAGTGCCCAAAGTACAAGGAGCGCGAGGACAAGATGAAGCGATCCTTGAGGGAACGCTCCAAGAAGTCCTTCGCGGAAATCCTTAGTCAGGTGACCCACCCCAATCGCTTCGCTCCTTTGGCGGACGAAGATTCGGGGGACGAAGATTCCGATGTGGAGGTCCTCTTCCAGAGAGACGAGGAAAGTGACTCTTCCGGGCCAAACCCGAAGCGCAACAAGGCTTCCAAGTCCAAAAAAGCCGCTGGCGGCAAGGGTAAGGAAAGTGACTCGTTGAACTTCGAGGAGGATTTTCCTTTCGGTCCGTCGGGTAAGCCCGCTCCGAAGCCTGCACCGAAGCCCGTTCCCAAGCCGCTGAAGCCCGTTCCCAAGCTGCCAAAGATCCCCCTGAAACCGGTTCCTCAACCGAATCCGATCACCGATGCCTTCAAAGGAGTCCTTCCTTTTTCCACAATCGTGGAATGGCTGTGCTCTTTTGTGAGTGAACCGACACGTTTAATCATAAAGCGGTTTGAGCCTCTCGCTAGACACATCGGGAAACAGCTTGCTAGCACGATGCCCCTCTTGTCGTTCATTTCCTTTGATGGGTAATACACCAAAAACGAAAAACGGCATCTCCTTTCTACAATGGAATTGTAGAAGTTTAACCCCCAAGTTAAACGATTTTCAACAATTCGCATTCGAACGGGACTGTGATGTGTTTGCGCTGAGCGAAACGTTTCTTATCGGAGATGAGACGCCAGCTTTCCGTGGGTACAACATCATCACAGAGAGCAGGGCAGGACCAAATAGAGGTGGAGGCGTACTGATTGGGGTCAGGAAATGCCACACTTTTAGAAAGGTCACGCTCCCGAAGCTAGGAGGAATCGAAGCAGTCGCAGTACAGGCCAGGATCAGAGGACTGGACACTTGCATTGTGTCCGTCTATGTTCCCCCACAGGTGTCGTTAACTCGACAAAAGTTGTGGGGTATGCTTGAGCTGTTACAGGCACCGCGACTAGTTCTGGGTGACTTTAATCTTCACAGCACCGAGTGGGGAAGTCACAAGACAGACCCTCAAGCATATCTGATTCATGAACTTTGCGACGACTTCCAGATGACCCTCCTAAACAGGGACAAGCAAGTTACGCGGATTGCAACACCACCAACGTCAACCACGTCCGGTACGAAGGCGAGTGCCATCGACTTGTCGCTCTGTTCCAACAGTCTGGCAGTTCTCTGTGACTGGAACGTGCTCCAAGATCCTCGTGGCAGTGATCATTTGCCGATCGCTATTCTGGTTAGCCATGGCCCACAGCAATCGACAACGGTGGAGATGCCTTACGATCTGACGCGAAATATCGACTGGAAACAGTACGCGGAGGCAGTCTCCATTGGAGTTGAGTTGCGAGCAGGGTTGGCACCGCTTGAAGAATATGCGTTTTTGGCTAACTTGATCTATGACAGTGCTATACAAGCTCAGACGAAACCCGTCCCGGGACCATACATCCGAACGCGCCCGCCACTTCCCTGGTGGGACAAGGAGTGTACGGATCTCTCGGCGGCCAGGTCAGAAGCTTATGTGGACTTCTGCAAGTGTGGAATCCGAGCGAACTTCCAAAAGTACAGAGCTCTTGATCGCAGGTACAGTAATACTCTGAAGCGGAAGAAGCGAATGTACTGGCGGGAGTTCGTTGAAGGACTACCAGCAGATACGTCCATGAGCACACTGTGGCGCGTTGCGAGGGCCATGCGTAGAGGTTCCGTTCCGAACGAGAGTGTGGAAAAATCGGACAAGTGGATATTGAATTTCGCCAAGAAGGTGTGCCCGGACTCGGTGCCGACACAACCATCATTCGACGTTGTTGATGGGAGCGATTCTAATCCTCCCTTCTCGATGGTAGAGCTCTCCATAGCACTATTGACGGGCAACAACACTGCTCCTGGTCCGGACAAGATCAAGTTCAGCTTGCTGAAGAATCTTCCGGACGTCGCCAAGCAGCGTCTGTTGAAACTGTTCAACACGTTGGTGGAGCAGAACATAATTCCACACGAATGGCGACAGGTCCGGGTGGTTGCCATTCAAAAGCCCGGTAAGCCGGCGTCCGACCACAACTCGTATCGTCCAATCAGCTTGCTGTCGTGTCTACGCAAGTTGCTGGAGAAGATGATCCTCGACCGCCTCGAACCATGGATGGAACGAGAGCACTTGCTGTCAGACACGCAGTATGGCTTCCGGAGAGGCAAGGGAACAAGCGACTGTCTAGCCTTGCTGGCCACAGGGATCGACATAGCCCGTGGTAAAAAACAGCAAATGGCTTCTGTTTTCCTAGACATCAAGGGTGCATTTGATTCAGTCTCCATCGAGGTGTTGGGAGTAAAGCTTCGGCGGAGCGGTCTCAATCCGACGATGTGCAACTTCCTCATCAACCTGTTGTCAGAAAAACACATGCACTTTGTGCAAGGTGATCTGGCAATCACCCGGATAAGTTACATGGGTTTGGCACAAGGCTCACGCCTTAGTCCATCCATGTATAACTTCTACGTCAGCGATATCGATGATTGCTTGACCGGAGACTGCACCCTTATACAGTACGCAGATGACGCAGTGGTTTCAATCGCTGCCAAGAAGGAAGCCGATCTGCTAGAACCCTTGCAAGATACCCTGAACAACTTGGCCCATTGGGCAGTTGAAAAGGGTATTGAATTCTCTCCGGAGAAGACGGAACTGGTCGTTTTTACGGGGAAGCATGAACCGCCGCAGCTCAATCTTTCTCTCTCGGGAAAGACTATCGAGCAGTCGGACCACTTCATGTACATGGGTACCATCTTCGATCAAAAGGGAACATGGGGGAAGCACATCAACTACCTGAAGCAAAAGTGCCTGCAAAGAACTAATTTTCTGCGCAGCGTCTCTGGGAACCGGTGGGGTGCTCATCCTTCTGACCTGCTTCGACTGTACAAGACAACGATACTCTCGGTGCTGGAATATGGCAGTTTCTGCTTCCAATCAGCTGCGAAATCACGCTTGTTGGTTCTCCAGCGGATACAGTACCGAAGTCTTCGCATTGTCTTGGGATGCATGCACTCAACTCACAACATGACCCTCGAGGTCTTGGCGGGAGTATTGCCTCTGCGAACTCGTTACTACGAACTGTCTTATCGGTTCCTGATCCGGTGTGATTACAGGAATAAACTGGTAATTGACAACTTGGAAACGTTGCTGAACCTTCACGTTGAGTCTCGGCGCATGCTTCTATATTATGACTTTATGTCATCGTGGGAGTGGAGCCCGAGCACAACGGTACAGCGCACGCCTCCGTTAACCAGCAGCACCCTGATTGGCTTCGACACGTCCATGAAAGCCGATACTCGCGGTATCCCAAACCATCTTCTGCGGGGGGTTGTACCGTCGATCTTCGCATCAAAGTACAACCATGTTCCTCCAAACAACAGATTCTTCACCGATGGCTCCAAGCTCGACGGCTGTACGGGCTTCGGTGTTTATCATGAATCTTATCAGCTGTTCTTTAAGCTGAAGGACCCGAGTTCGGTTTACGTCGCAGAGTTAGCCGCGGTTTACTGCGCACTGCGAATCATCGAGACCATGCCACCTGACCACTACTTCATCTTCACCGATAGCTTTAGCTCTGTTGAGGCTATCCGGTCTCTGAAGCCGACCAGGGAGTCTACGTTTTTCCTCACGGAAATACGTAAGACTTTAAACAACCTGGCGGCTCAGTCCTTCAGCATCACGGTGGTATGGGTCCGCGCTCATTGCTCGATTCCGGGTAATGAGAAAGCGGACTTGCTCGCCAAGAAGGGTGCTGAGAGTGGAGACATTTATGAAAGGCCAATTAGCCTACAAGAATGCTACGGTTTTCCGAGGCAGCGTGCGCTTCTGGATTGGCAAAATCAATGGGACGACGACACCAAAGGACGTTGGATGTATTCCATACGACCTAAGGTGCAAAGAAAAGCCTGGTTCAAGGGAATGGACTTGACGCGTGGATTCATCAGAACGATGTCCCGCCTTATGTCGAACCATTACTC
The DNA here is from genome assembly GCF_016801865.2 of Culex pipiens pallens. NCBI lineage: Eukaryota > Metazoa > Arthropoda > Insecta > Diptera > Culicidae > Culex > Culex pipiens. The sequence continues at coordinate 23,491,353 of NC_068939.1, forward strand.
GTCCAAGGCTCATCTGTACCGTATCAACATGAGTGATACGAACCTTTGTGACTGTGGGCAGGGTTATCAGGACATCGACCATCTCGTATGGGCGTGTCCAGATCACCATGTTCACAGAATTAAGTTGAAAGATACCCTCAGGGCCCGAGGAAGACCACCAGAAATCCCGATGCGAGACGCGCTCTCTCAACTAGACCTTGATGTTCTCTATCCTATCTATCAGTTCCTCTCAGATTCCAAAATATCTATTTAGTTTTCTTCCAGTTAGTTTCCCTTCAGTTAGTTTTCCTTCTGTTAGTATAACTCGCCTTCGCACAAAGCCGTCGTTTCTGGATTGCACCGGAAGCAAAGCAAGAACGCCCCAGCAGCTGGACACCGAGTTGCGGCTGAGGACAAAACGCAAAGGCCAGCAGAGCCAACCAAGACCCCTACACAATCCCCCTTCCCTTCCCACGCCTTGTCTTTAACATCAATCCCTTCCCTACTAACCCCGAGTAGGCCGCGGGTAATCGGCTCCCCTCCCACTAACATTTACACACAAGATCCTCTGTAATTATTAAGTCAAATGTAATTACAAAAGCCGACTCGGTCCTAACCAGGTCCCAGTACCGAAAAGGACCTAATAAAAATAACTTTATGAAAAAAAAAAAAAAAAAAAACCTTCAAATGATCTATAAATATAACTTCAGCACCAATAACTTGTGATAGGCTTGTCAGCTCTTCAAAATGAATGGCTCATTAGTAAGGTCTTACGATTTTTTTTGTTCGATGCCGCTATCCACTGCGACCAGGAATTAGATCTATTGCGGACTTGCAATTCTATTTATAGAATCACAAAGGCTCCTTCTGTTATTAGGCAGATGGGACACGCACACACGCTATTGTTGAGCGAGTGTGTCGAGCGATCCACTGCCGTAACTTCGCCGCCGAAGAGGTTTGAATGTTTTTTCAATCCTCTTTGGCTCTGCCTTTTCCACTCTGTACTGTCCAAATGTATCGCTAGAACCGAAGTGCACATTTTACGTTTACTTATACCCAGCTAGCCCTTAAATTCTGGTTTCTGAAAAACTCGTCCCTTCAAAGCACTTTTTGCGATCGGGCCGTGGAGCTCTGCAGGGCAATTATACAGAGAACAGTTGGTCCTTATACATGTGAAGAGTACAGGGGAAAGGATGTGCCGAGCCATGTGGGTTTGAAACCACGACCTTCCGCTCATAAAGCGAAACCTGTAACCATTAGACCACAGAAGCTTACGATTACTCGTTCAACCAAGTGTCACACGATGGATCCGGACATAATTTTCATCAAAATATCAGAGATGCGTGTATGAATAACACTTGAGCGCTCATAACATTCGACAGGGTTAGATCTTTAAAATGTATGACTGATCGGAAAAGTCGCTCAAAAACCATCTACAAATGAACAACAGGCTTTTTTATTTCCAAAAACCACTCTTTTCACAACTATCTGGCTATCCAATAATTTTTTGTGATTTTTTTCAAGAAGCTTCTTACTTTTGCTGTCATCCTAAAATGACGAAACGGCCTACTTTTCATCGCCAAAAAAAAAAGCGGGGAAGTTGGTTTCATAATCTATTTGAGTGTTCAGCACATGTTTCGAAAAGTAGTGCTGCTTAGAGTTATTCTAGTCTTTGGTCCGATGTCCTTGTATAAATGTCACTTTGAATAATCGGGATGTGAGTTAAAAGATCGAAAAACATACTTTCGAATTGTTAAAAGGCCAGAACAGCAGGTCGAAAATTAAAAAGGGTAATAATTTAAGCATATTTAAACCGAATTTCAAATTATTTTTTGTTTTTCTTAAAAATGTTTTTTTTTTAGAAAAAAAAAGATGAACTGAAACAAGTTTAGAAAAATGTAGTAAAAAGTCTTTCAAATTGTTTTTTTTTTAATTATTTCTGATTGTTTTTTCATTGTTTTTTTCATTAGTTTTTCTCAGTCCATTCAAAATAATTTCTAGAGCTAATAACACCTCATATAAACTTAAAAAAACACAGCTTATATAACTTAAAAAAAAAAATTATTTGTTTTAATTTAATTTTGTGAGTTTTTCCATGCATTCAAACATGAGCAGTTCCTAAAAATTGTTTGATGTGAAAAAATTCTGCGTTCTGTAATCTTATTTCTATTATATTTGTTGAGGGTCTTTTTCCATTCTTTATAACATGTGCAAAAAAAGGGAAAAGTTTTATTGGGAATAGTCTAAATTCTAACATAGTTCAATGAGTTTTATATTCATTCAAAATATTTTATTTTTGTTTCTGTAACATTTCAGTGAGTTTTTCCATACATTCAAAATAATTTATTCATTTTAAATGTAAGATTTAAGTGAGTTTTCTTTTGCATTTTTTCAAACATGGGCAGTAAAATGTTTCATGAGAAGAAATCTTAACTCTATCAAATTTTGAACATTTTTTTATTTTTAATATGTTTTTCTTGTTTCTGTAAAATTTCTGTGATTTTTACCATTCATTCCAGAAATATTATGGGGTTTTCCCATTTTTTCAACCAATAGCTGTTCTTTTAAAAGTTTTAACAGAAAACATCTTAACTCGAAAATAATTCGAAGATTTGTATATTTTTTTTTCTAAATAAGGTATTGTTGGTTCTGTTATATATCAGTGAATTTTCCATTTTGTCAAAATAATCAGTTCTTGTTTCTTTAATATCTCGGATCTTCGGATTATCGAAACTTCAGAATTGGATAATTGACTGTATTTGTTTTATTTAAGGCCATGTTGAATTTTTGAGTCACTTTTATTTTCAATATATTTTTGGCGTAAATTGATATATTTTTAATAGTTTTGATTTGTTTTTCATTCAAGGAAATATATAAAGGCATTATTTTTGCAAATGATAAAAAATCCTGTTTAATTTTAAATCACTGTACTCGACCGAAACGTGCGGAAATTGGTATTTCGACCCACTCACCGCACACAATTATGCGTTAAAATATTTACGCAACAATTTTATCCCTCGCAGACAGAAAATAAATACTTGATCAGACAAAAACATATGCAAACAAACGAACACTTCAATTCATCGATGCTGATTTTTTGTTGCCTTCTCTCCATTTTATTTCTCTCCCCCTCAAACGATCCAATTCACAAAATGTCCAACCCATTCAACCCGCATCAATTTCGTTTTAATTTATATAAATCGATTCCGTGCGCCAATAGCAGCGTTTGTTCGGCTTGTTTTTTTTTTTTAATTGGTTTTATAGTAGTTCTTTGTTGTGATTTTCGTTAAAATGGCATATAAATTTCACTCTTTTTTCAATATTTTCAATGAAAGTGAATTCTGATGTTCTTTTTCATGTATTGACTTTTCAAAAAATTCAAATTGTTTATCAAACGGAATTCAATTTCACGAAAATCACTTTCCGGTAAAGTTGGCTCATTTCCATTTCGATTAGTTCCGACCGCGACCGAGTGGAGTTGCATTTCGGTGCAATTTTCACGGGTTTGTGGTTTTCCGGGCTGTGATCAAACTTTTGACCTGCCTGCATCCGGCAGGACATGTGTGTGTATGTGTGGTTTGGCCGCAATGATTGGCCACCACCACCAATCGACCGGGGTCGACAGGAAGCGACTCCTAGAACTGCGAAATTGTGGTTCACGGTATGTTAACTTAAATCTCAGTTGGTGGGCCAACTCGTTGCGGTCGAGAGCAATTATCGTCATGTCTGCTGTAATGTTTGGATTGGGTTGCCTCAATTTTTACGAAAGTATAGTAAAATTTCCAAAAATAAACACTATTTTAGTAAAGTTACAAGAAAATTTAAGTTTTTACCAGCTGCATTGAATAGCTTTGTTCTTTGAACAAATAAACAAAATGTTTTAGTTGGGATGCTTCTGAGGGCACTATTCTCTCGCGAATAACATTATCCTCTCAGATAAATCTGAGATCTTTTTACCCTCGACTGTCTGCTATGGGTAATTATTGGAAATAACTGTAGGTTTCTATTGGCAAGACTTGAACTCAAAACAATTCAAACAATACCGGAATGAAATTGTACTAATAAGCCTTCCACCACCATTTCACATTCCATGACAACCAACATCGCCCAACTTTTCGACAATCCCCAACAGTACAAAACTTCACACAAGTCCTGCTAATTGTGGGAAATCTCTTTGCGACCCTTCAAAGCACTGCACCACCTCCTCTAGCAAAATCTGACAACTCTGTCAGAAATTTGCGCACCGCAACCAACCCAAAACTTCCACCCCGGTGAATCGCTTTATCCTCGTTGCTGGGAGGCGAGCAATTTTCGCTGGCGCATTCAAAGTGTGATAACTTAATTATTTATGCAGCTGGTGGAAATTAAGTTCTGGCGCACTTTGCTTGCACTGCCTTCAAAGGCACCAAGCTCGTTCCCCGCACTCCCACCTCCCACCTTTTATGGAATGAACATATGAGTTTGCAAAGCGTTGCATAATTTAGGACGGCGATGTTCATTTCACCGAGGGCCCGCTCCAATGATGATGTGCCGAGTGTCACACCGTGTGGAACCGCAAATATGCTGATACTTGGCCGTTTCTGCTCATCTGGAAAGTTGGTGATATCAAACAGAGTTCCCCTGGTATCCCAGCGGCAGCGATTTACAAGATGAGTTGTGGGAAAAGGGTAAATTCTATGAAGTATTTTATACACCCACAGCAGACGGCCGAGAGTAAAGTGGTCTCGATTTCGGTTGAGAGCAGGACTTGGTCAGTGACTGAAAGTGAGCGACTTGTTAAATTGCTTTCAATCAGCATAGAGGAGAAAAGCAGACAAAATTTTGAGGCTATGAATTTTGACAGGTATGATTTTCATAAAGTATTCGCCTCCTTTTCTCTCCCACAGAAAACTGGGGACAATGTAGCTGTCAAACTATGCCAAACTGTTAAAGTCACTCACAAAATGAACTTTGAGTGACTTGAGTTCATTTCTGACGTCACGATTTTCTCCTCTATAGTTGTCAATCGGTTAAAGTCACTCACAAAATGAACTTTGAGTGATTGGAGCTCATTTCTGACGTCACAATTTTCTCCTCTATTTATTCATGGACAACGGTGCTCACACTAAGCATCTGTCATGATCGTCATTTCGAAGCGACCCTCAGTGAAACGCACACGAAGTTGAAACGAACGATATCGAGCTCGCGCTCACTCCGTAGCTCGCGTAAAGGCAAATTATCAAATTTTCAGAATGCCGTAACTTTTTCGTAATTTTGATTTTTTTTAATTTGGATACAACTTTTTTCATGCATTCCCTATGCCAACGAAACCATTTTGCATCAAATAAGGCTCCATACAATTTTCCGAACTGGTCGTACAAAATGGGCATTATTATCGGTGTCTTGAGAAGGGATTTTCTGATCGATTTGGTGTATTCGGAAAAGTTGTAGATTATGTTCAGAACATTTCAGAAAAGAAGTTTTATTTTTTAATTTGACTTTTTGTCATTTGGGGTTGAATTCCCAAAATAATTTACTTACCCAAAATTAAAGACATTAACATGGTGCAAAATCTGGGACTGCAGTTATGTTTTTTTTTTGAATAAGTTGTGATTTAAAAAAACAAACGAAAATATTAACAAAAAATTTCAAAAATCATGTTTAGATATTAATTCAAATTTACAATTGAAATCGACAATCGACTTTTTGGGTCACATGCTTAGATCTTTTTTGTTTCCATTTTAATAATATTTCTTAAGGCCAATGCAAATATTTTTCAAAGTTTTTGTCTCTCGGCTCTGGTCGGGTCAAGGGGGAGGGCAAGAATTTAAAAAATTAAATAATAATCTATAGTCTCAACATTTTAATGCAATAAGTGTTTTAATGTCCATTTTATACTCGTTCTTTTAATTTGCATCACTAGTATTCAAAAATTTAAAATTTGACGAAAACAAAAAAATAAGCGAAAAAAAACCTTTTGCGATACTAAACATCGAATATTTAAAAAAAATCAATAGATTTTTAAATCAATTGCTTTTTTAAAAAAGCTTAGACAATTAGCCGTCATTTTTCAACTGGCGATATTACGGAAACTTTTGGTTAAATTTTTAATGTTATAAAATGAAACGTTTGTGAAAACTTCTGCTGAAATTCTTGAATCAAAAAGCTAAAAACAAATGTTGAGTGTTGATTTCTAAATTTGGAAATAATTTTTAACAAAAAGAGCAGTAAATTTCTCAAAGTTAATTTTACTATCATTGATATTTAAATCAATAGTTTCCAGGATATCGCGAGTAGAAAAGTGATGGCCGATTAAATAATTCTTAGAAAAGCTAATTTTTCACAAAATTTTAAATTTATGAGTCTGTATCTTAGTAACCAGCAGTCCAACCAACAAACTCAAATATTTGTTGTTTGGGTGCTTTTGCTTCGTAATTTTCATTTAAATAGCAAAAAAGTGGAAAATTATTGAAAAAGCAATTTAACAAATAAGTTTAATTTAAGCTGCATATTTCTTTTCTTTCAAAATTCGTGTTTTCAGAGGCAGGCCTGCAAAAAGTTTCCAACTCAGCGTACACACGAAGCAAACCAAAATGTCAGTTCACTGCTAGCATGTGACTGTAAGCCTACTGTGTCTGTTCAACCACTGCCGCCTGACTCGTGCCGGTCGGCTGCTGGAGAATGAGAGACGTGAAAAAATGAGCCTGACTCGTAAAATCCTCTTTAAACGCTATTTTGACTATTTTTTAACAATTGAATGGCTCTAGACTGTGCAAAAAACTTAAAACAACCATAACTTATATTCAAAATTACATTTTCACGCATAAATACAAACTTTTTGAGTAAAAACTTGTTTCTTTAAGTGTGTGCGTGCAACGTCGAATGAGCGCGCCGGGTTTGTTTATGTCACGGTTTTGCGGTTCAGTGACTGGATCTGAAAAATTTGTGTCAGCGTCGCCGATTTTCGCGTCATGACCCCTGACATTTTCAGCACTGTTCAGAGGGTTCAAGTGTTGTGCCCATAATTGGAAATTCGGCTATTATGCCAAATCAAGTATTCCGAGAAAAACGCGATTTAGTGTTTGTCACCAAATTTCCGTCAAGGCAATTTCCCATAAGAGTGGCATATTAGCCGTTTGGTTTTTCGCATCGGCAGCCAAATCTAAACACTATTTTAGTAAAATTCAAGTTGCAGAAGATGCGTTGGAACTTCTTCTACCACCTGGTGCTAATATCTCGTTTTTGTCAAAGGTGGATATTAGCCGTTTTTTCAATGGTGGGCAGTGTTGAAGTTATGTCCATTTTCAGCAAATATATTCTCGAAAACAGTTTCTCACTTTCCTGACATTTCTAATATTTAATAATCACTTATAATATACGACTGCTAAATGATTATAGTATTTTTGTTTTTTTTTTTAATAAAAATGGAAATAAAAAAAAAGACAAAATTATTAATCGTCTATGTTTTCTCTAACTAAAACTCATGTTTAATCTGAATAAAGATTGACACTACTAGTTCCTTCCCCTATATTTATCCAAAGTTCTAAAAGCATTAAAATTTGTGCATATTGCATAAACTTTTCTTGACATCGTCCACTCGGGGAGTGAAGTCGCTCCAAGTGAACACATAGATTGCAGTCAATTGTCGGTCGGACTTGGTTGGGACCATCAGTTACAGCCGGTGGCAGCACCACCACCATGTCCCATGTAGACTTGTCTCTAGGTCCGTCGGGTGAAATTCCAGCCAACTTTGGCGAATGCACTGTGATAACAAATGTGTTTGATAAACTTCCGCAGCATCTACGGGGCGAGAGATTTGAGTTTTAAATTTTAGGAGCCTCATCTCTTTCCCCACATCCCAAAAGTGTGCCTTTGGAAGCTCTCCCTTTTGCAGTACCGCAAAGTTTTCCTAATAAAATCATAAATTTTCTCCTCGTTCTGGCGCGCGCTTCATACGGGTGCGGGTGTGCCCCAACACATTTCGTGGTACATATCCTTGCTACGGGTGAGTGAACTTGGACGGTGCTTTAGGTTCTCCCAGCAGGAGTTTGCCGTGATGGACATCAGTCGAGCGTTGCCAAGAGGGGTGTGATGGTTCGGGTTGATACATCGTTAGAACATGAGTTCTCGAGTGCTTTCGTTGCAAAATTTCTGCATGGCTGCACTCCAACTGTGGGTGTTTGAAATTGTTGATTTTTTTTAACGAACAAATAACTTCAAATGCAGGTTTGTACACTATTCAAATAAATTGACTTCCAGTTGACCTACTGTCCCATCACCGTGCAATCCTGATAGCCTTCCCAAAACAGTTAAATTAATTGGTTTCAACGTTTGACATCGCTCAGACAGAGTTCGCTCGTCGAAACATCAAACCCCGATCAACAGTCCGCTTTCAAACAAACAACTCAACTCAACTCGGCTGCCATCGATGGCAACATCGCACACATCATAAAATTTAACCCCTTTTGGACCAGACAGACAGCGGTGCGGGTCCTAATACAGTTTCCAACCCAAACTGTCCAACTCGGGTCGTGACTCTGGAACCAATCCCCCAAACACTTCATCATAACCACCTCCGCCACCATATCGTAACGCTCGATGGCACGCTAGTTCGACTCACCATCTCGCGTCGTAAAGTAGCGAGTCCTCGACGGGTCTGGCTTGGACTCCGGTGACTGATAAGCGACTTGTGGCTCCATAAATGTTTAGTGTGAGCAGGGTTGGTAACTCGTTGTGAACAAATTTTTGGTAAAATCACTTTCTATTTGTTTCATTTACCTTTTTTATAAATTCTTTTTGTATCAAGTTTGACAAAGCTGGCGTAATTTTTAAAAACATTTTGTGTGTAGAATTATCACAAAATGCTACGTCATTTGTGGATGGCTTAGGATAACTAGGTCCAACATGGAACCCTTTTCCAGCCGGTCCTATTTGTTTGTGCGTCCCATCACATAGTGAGCTTTCATAGTTTTGGATGTTCTCGTTATGGCGGTACAGACAGCAAGGCAGAGGCAGGCACTGACTGCTGAGAAAACGTGTTCATAAATTGCACTCCTTGACAGTGATATATCGACGATGGTTTGTGGGCAAAAGTGACATCACTTTGTCCGGGGCCTGGCGCTCCAGCAGAGCGCGATAGCATGCGCCAGTCTAAACTGGTCTGGTTTGAAATTCGTTTGAGGTGGCTTTAATTTAGATTAGAATGAAATTTTGTAGTAAACAAGCTAGTTGATTTGATTGAATTTGAACTACTGACAGTACAATCTACTCTCTAGACGTGAAGAAGTTTCCCTCAACCCAACCTCAAATCAGCAGTTGAAAAGGTGAAAGAGTTTTATACCTTTTTGCAAAACTTTTCCACAGTTGCTGACCCTAGGTAAATCTTGGCCATATTTTAAGCGTTATTTCCAGCAAACTCCCCGAAATATCTGTTTCATTCACTTCCAAGAAGCACAAAGTTGCTCTTTTCGCTTGTGTCCCCGGGAAAGTTGACAAACGCAACCTTTTCGGAAAAGAGAAAAGCTTATTTATATGCACGCGGATACATATTTCATAAGTTTTCGCTTTTGCAGAAACTTTCCATAAATGTGTATCTTCCTGGTTTCAGAGTGCTCTGGGGAGGTCATTGAGGTGGACTTGGAGGGAATAAGTTTGTCATATGTATTTGTATCAAGAATGAATATAGTGAAGTTCGTAGCGTAGGAAACCTCCATTAAAGAGAGAAAGTTATTTATCGTGGGTGTATGCTAAGTTATTTTGAGAAAAGAGCTCCATAGAACTTATTTCGAATGCGAACGAAACTTTTTCTGCAAGTGTTTTTAAATACAATTCGAAGACATGTTTATTCAGTTTCGTTAATGGTCTCTTTTGAATAATAATCTACGGTTTGCACTTTTTTCCATGTTTTCCATTCAAAAAATACATTTGGATGAAATAATACATAAATTCCGCTCAAGTGGTCATAACTTGAGACAGGCATGCCAGATTTTCCTGTAGAATTGTATGAAAGGTCATTCCACTACCGATCAAACGATGTATAACATTATGAGATTTGACATGATTTTCGGCCACTTATCTAACATCCGGATATATGTGAAAATATATTATATAAAAAAAACTATGTATCGAAACTAGTTTACTTGAAACTTGATTTTTGGAACCCTAAACCGAGTCAAATGCGACTAGTTTGGCCTAACTTGGTTCAGCCAGTGCTGAGGAAACTGAGTGACAATTTTGGTAACGCACAGACACACGGATACACAGCAAGACAGAATTTTTTTCAGTGTTTGGGTTTCAGTCAATAGGTATTAGGGTGACAAGAAAAATTGAAAATTTCGGAAAATCGCAAGAGATACCCCTGGATCGATTCTTTAGGCAAAAACAAGTAACTGTGCCTATTTTGAGCCAAATCGGTTAAGGCTAAGGGGTCGCTTTTCATCGTTGAAGTTTATATGGGGAAAATCACAAAAATGTATGGGGAAAAACATCGCTTCAGGATTTTTGCAGCAGGTGGCGCAGGTCTCGCCCAAAATTGTCCAAGTGTGAGATTCTTGTAGGAAATTTAATTCCCTACAACTTTGTCGAAGGGTGCAAGACGATTCGAGTTGATCCTGATGAGTTATCAGCAATGCGATGAAAAGAAATCGGCTTATATACTTGAAAGTATACAAGGGGTATATAGGAAGTATATAAGAAAATATTTTTTTCTAGAAAAATCACCAAAAAGAATCTCACACTTGGACAATTTTGGGCGTGACCTGCGCCACTTAGCAGAAAATTACTGAAACGATGTTTTTCCCCGTACATTTTCGTGATTTTCCCCATATAAACTTCAACGATGAAAAGCGATCCCTTAGCCTTAACCGATTTGGCTCAAAATTGGCACAGATACTTATTTTTGCATTAGGAATCGAGTCAGAGGGTATCTCTGATGTCGATTTTTTTTATTGTCACCCTAATAGGTATACGTGTAGGTGGGTCTACGAGCTTCACGTGAAAAGTTCATTTTTAGAATGGGATAATACCCTTATCGCAAATGAGCTGAAATTAATAAAAAAAATGATACCTATGTTGCAAATACTTTCAAAGTTTCAATGTATCCATTATCTGAAAGGGAATTAAATGAAAAATGAATTAAATGAAATGTTGGAGAAACTCACTATTTATTTTAGGAAATTGGACATATTTTTGCTTACATTGAACCAAAACTGGTACTTTTGTATGGAATTTGTTAAAAAAAACTATTCTCTACAATGTGATCGATTCTGAAATGTTTTAAAATGTAATGGTTTATTATGGCAGAAGATTGAAACAAATATTTGTGGGAACCTATTGGGTAATAAACAGCTCATTAATTAAATAATCTAATGATCATTGTTGATTTCTCAAATTTGTATGCGGGCAATGTGTTGCTGTATTTTCAAATTGTGACTTTGACAAATTGTACAAAGAAAAATTTATTTTCGGTCGAATTGGGGTTTCCAGTATGGATTTTGGGGTACGAAATATTTCCTCGACGTCCCGACGAAATATTTCGGTATACTCCATAAAATGATGGTAAAGAGTCCTTCTTTCACGGTGCCAAATAACGTCATGATTCGAAATCCGGACACTTAGTACCATATAATTTTTGTTATAGCTGGCAAAAAATCATGTAATAAGTTTAAAGTGAAGAAATATCATCAGGATGTAGTATAAACTGTCAGTTTTAAGAGAATGCATGCAAAATATGTCTTTTCTACCAATTCTACATCAGAATTTTAAAATTAAAATGACTTGTTGTGCTTTGAATCCCACACTGATAAAAGCTGATTCGAAATCCGGACACTTTTGCTTCGAATTCCAGACACTCGATTTTGCTTATGAAACGCACAAATTTGGACTGAAATGTTAGTGAATGGCATTCTTCAGGTCTCAAATAAGCTGTTAACATCAAAACAATCGATATTTTGTATAAAAATTCGCTAGAATTTGCTTCCCGGTGCTTCGGACGCCTATGAAATATTTCAGTGAAATGTTTCACATTAACTACGAGAGTGTAACAAAAATGACTTTTTGGCGGGCATTCAGGGGCTGGTTCCGGTGGGCGTACTGAGCCCAAATCCCAAATATGAGCTTGATTGGACGTAACAGGAGCTGGCGCTCCGCCCTTCAATTTTAAATGGGATTTAAACCGCAAAAAAGATTTTTTCAAAAATGTAAATTTTTGAGACACTTTTACCCCCAAAACGCTTATCAAAAACATCACTGGCGTATAGGCCAGATCCTTGCGCATCTTTTGGCATATATAACTTTGAAGTTTTGAACATCCTTGAGCTCGGAACAGGCCTTTGGCATTTTTTCAAAAAATCGTCCCCAGCAAAAAAGATATAGGCAACTCTCTTCGAAATCGGCCGATTTCAACCAATTTTATTTTTTGTATTTTTTTATTTGACTTAAACTTTGTGGGGGCCTTCCCTATGACCAAATAAGCTATTTTGCGTCATTGGTTCACCCATAAAAGTCTCCATACAATTTTGGCTGCTGTCCATACAAAATTGGTATGTAAATAGTCTAACAACTGTAACTTTTGAGTGAATTTTCTGAGATGTAGGTATTTTTAAGAACCTTTGAGAAAAAAATAGGTACACGGAAAAAAATTGCAGATTTTTTAATCAACTTTATTTTCACTAAAACTTAATTTCCAAAAATACGTATTTTTTGATTTTCGAGATTTTTTGATATGTTTTAGGGGACAAAAATCCGCAACTTTTGAGCCATAGAGAAACATGGTCAAAAAATCTGCTGCCGAGTTATGAATTTTTTTTTCGGAACTGGCCTTTGGCATTTTTTCAAAAAATCGTCCCCAGCAAAAAAGATATGAGCAACTCTCTTCGAAATCGGCCGATTTCAACCAATTTTATTTTTTGTATTTTTTTATTTGACTTAAACTTTGTGGGGGCCTTCCCTACGACCAAAAAAGCTATTTTGCGTCATTGGTTCACCCATACAAGTCTCCATACAATTTTGGCTGCTGTCCATACAAAATTGAAATGTAAATATTCAAACAACTGTAACTTTTGAGTGAATTTTCTGATCAATTTGGTGTCTTCGACAAAGTTGTAGGTATTGTTGAGAACCTTTGAGAAAAAAATAGGCACACGGAAATTTTTTTTGCAGATTTTTTAATCAACTTTATTTTCACTAAAACTCAATTTCCTAAAATACGTATTTTTTTATTTTCGAGATTTTTTTATATGTTTTAGGGGACAACAATCCGCAACATTTGAGCCATAGAGAAACATGGTCAAAAAATCTGCCGCCGAGTTATGAATTTTTTAAAAAACAGTGATTTTTGGAAAAAATCGAAGTTTCATGCAAAAACAAGTTTGACATTACTTTTTAATGCAAAATTGAATTTGCAATCGAAAAGTACTTTATATATTTTTTGATAAAGGGCTCCGTTTTCAAGATATAGCCACCGAAAGTTTGATTTTAGCGAAATATTTGCAGTTTTTCAATTTTTAAAAATAGAGACCATAAGCGACCATTTCTAAAAATATTTTTTTGAGAAGTTCAGAAAATTTTCTGTAAAATTGTTTAAGAGACATTGAAGATTGGACCTCGGGTTGCTGAGATAGAGATAGAGCCGCTTTAAGAAAAAGAAACACGAAAATTGAAGTTTTCTTAATTTCACCAAAATGACCCACCATTTTATAATGACGATATCTCAGCAAATAATGGTCCGATTATCAATGTTAATACATGAAACATTCGTGAAATTTTCCGATCTTTTCGAAAAAAATATCTTGAAAAATTTTCAATCAAGACTAACATTTTAAAAGGGCCAAACATTGAATATTACGCCCATTCTAACTTTGTTGCATGCAATAACTAAACCAAATTTGCAGAAAAAAAATTTTTTTTAGTGAATATTGAAAGTTACTGAATATCTGACAACCCTGTCACATTAGATTATGTGTACTGAAATGAAAGTTTTAGAAAATCTAAAGGTTTATAAATTTAGAAACAAAATCTTTTTAAGATGGCATTTAACACATTAGGTTGTTTTAATAAACTTTAGTTATCTTTGTACGTGACAAGCTGTACCGTTACGACGATTTTCAAATTATAAGTTTCCAGCGGAGACGTCCATTGTACAGCAATCTACACAATTTAAAGTCAATTTAAGGTTCAACTTTTCTTTTCTTTTCTATGACCTATAGCTCTACATGACCTGCCATGTTGAACGATTACTGCACGTCGTCGGTGAAAGTTAGCTCGTTTTAGTAGTGAAAGTTTTTTTTCTGACGCTTCTAACTCAGTTATTCACCTACACACACTCACACACGTAAATGTCACACACATTCCCACAACTTTATGCAAGAGCGCGATGCAGCAGCATCGCGTCACGTGACATAAGAACCAAACCAAATAGAAGGCATTGATTATGACGTGTGTGTGTGACTCCTCGTTAAGCACTCACATCACGTTCGGCGTTACCCTTGGAGGGATTTTTTTTCTTTTTCCTGGTCACAACCGACCATCGGAGTCTCCTTTTTCCATTCTTGCTTTGTTTCCGTTGCACTATTTCATGTCGAACCGGTGTGGCATTCGCGACAACGCAGGAAGCTTTTAGAACGCTCGTGGCACCAAGTTAGCACTAAGCGTGTATATAGGGCTTGGAATGGAGATGTTTCGTACTCTTCGGGGCCTGACTGCGGCAAACTATGTGAGTTAGATGCAAGTGGCAGCTTGCCGTCATTTTCTCGACATGTCGCCGTCGCATAATATGATTTTATGAGGTTTTTCCTGGGACGACGTCGGTTTGGTAACGTTGTCGTCGAGGAAGACGATAGCGTACCGTAAATACGATAAAATACTTTGTCGCCACTATACTGAATGCCACGCGGGAAAGCGACTAGCATTGATAGAGAGATTTTATTTTATTCATACAAATAGTGACAGGTTTTGGTGACGAAAAGTAGAAAATATGAAGCCTAATTGAAGTTACTATGAAAGCATGAGAGCTGACTCAATATCCACTAATACAAATTTATCTATTTCCATGCCATGTTTCAATCAACCTTTTTCAATATAGTACTCACCACTTATCCTCTCTCCTTCCAGCGACCTCCGGTACAACCACATCCGCGAGGTCCCAACGGACGCGTTCGCCGGTCTGTCCCACCTGCACACGGTATTCCTGAACGAGAACCAGCTCCGGCGCATCGAGCCCGGTGCGTTCCGCGGTTTGCCGGGCCTCAAGTATCTCTACCTGAACAAGAACCGCATCGTCGAAGTGGCACCGAGCGCGTTCGACTCGCTGGATCGACTGCAGAGCCTGTAAGTACTTGCCGCGAAACTTGCCAGGGTTACCAGTTTGAGGTTCAGCTTTCAAGCTTTCTCACGATGGAAAGCTGGCAACACTGGCAGGTTTCGAAATCACTTCCGCATTACCATAAGTACACACAGAAATCGTACAATCATCTCCATCTCGGTGCTTCTCCGATCTGTGAATGCTCGCGTACATTCAACCCTACCGAAACCACCAAACCGGAAGAGTCAATCGTTCGCATCCTCGACCGCGAGAACCACCTTTGTTGAGTTCAAATTGGAAATTCGCCAACCCCGGCGTCGCATTTGATGGATCGGAAAAGCCCCGCTGGAAAACCCTTTCGCTTTCCCCCAACCCCCACTTGATGACGACGATTCTTCTCTTTTTTTCGCTACAAACTTTCAGGTATTTGCACTTCAACAATATTACCACGTTCGAGAAGGGCACATTTTCCAACATGGCAGCACTGGAGCGACTGTAAGTTGAACGAGGGCGGTTCATTAACTAAAGTGGGTGGGACAACTAGGAATACACAAGTTCTAGGAGTTGAGAAATTTGACAAATGTGACTTGTTAACACTGGAACATCCAACGCATGTCAAACTCACATGTACGCACAAGCCTAAAAAAAAGTCGGAATGGCAATGTAAACTCGCTTGACCTAGAACCGTCAACCAATCGAAATGATTCTTTTTTCAAAGGTTGATAAGGATGTTTAGATGATTCAAAAGTATTTTTTTTTTGAAAAATATATTTTTTTGGATAAATTTTCAATACTGCTAAATGAATTTTGATCAACTTGTGTCATAGTTAATACACGGCGTGTTTTCTGGGCAACCTTATGAAGAAAAAATAGTCATCGCTACATTTAAATGTGTCTTAGCGAAATGTTTCATCGAGAAATTTTTGAGATATCTATTTTTTAAGTTTTTTGTTTAAAATCTTGACTATTTATTGGAATATTTTGAATAACTGTTTAGGATACTTGTCAAATGATGTGTTTTATTGTGTCAATTACTCATCAAAATTTGCAAAATAAGACAAGAAACAAGCTTGTAGAAGATTGCAAATCGCTAAACATTTTGAAAATTTAGTTTTAACTGAGTTTTTATATGTTAAATTTGTTAAAATATGAAAACTCATAAAACCTTTATAAAACATAACTTTTATCAGAAAAAGGGATTATTAGTAATGTTTTATGAGGGTGACGAGCGGGAATTCCCGGGAAAAATTTCCCGGGAAATCGACAATTTTTGGACCTCTCGATTCCCGGGAAATTTGGTCGAGAGTCCCGGGAAATTTTCTACTTATAAATATCGAAGCAAAATGTTATAAACTAATCAGAAAAACATTTAAAAATTCGAAATGGTTTAGAACATTGGATGTTCAATGTTCAAGTTCGAATAAACCTATGCTTCTCTAATCTTGTTATTCAGAAAGTGTAAATTTTAACTTGTCGAAAATTCCAATAACTATAATTGAGAGAAGCCCAAAAAAATGTGGAGCCCAAAATTTACCTTAAAGTAGCAGTTACATCTCAGAAATGAAATACAGTCCAGACTCGATTATCCGAAGTTCGATTATCCGAAGGTTTGTATGCGTCTTTGGATAATCGAATCACGATCAAAATATTTTTTTTCGTATTTCAACATCAAATTCGAGTTTTGCAACAACACTTTAGTCAAATTTGAATCTTGAATTTAAAAATTTCCTAATAATCTTCGAGTAGTTTGGAGTAGTTTAAAGCTCAAAAATAAAAAATAAGACAGTGAATTTTTTTTTCGAGATTCGAATATCTGAAGTTTTATTTATTCGAAGTGAAATTTTGTTGTATAAAGTTTTTTTGTTAAATTATTTTTATTTGTTATTTCCTTTTCAATAAGTTCAATTTCCATATCCTCATTAAGTCATTTTGTGTTTCTCTTCAACCTCAATATTAGATTAAATATTTGAAAAAAAAAATCTCTAGCAATCTGTAAAGATTGTCTTAATCTTTGTTAAGGTCCGATTTTTGTGAACATTCGCATTTCCTGATAAATGTAAATATTTCTTCAATGAATATTTCCAGTTTACCTTAAAAAGAAAAAAAACAAGTTCAAATAGTTGTTTTGAGTCGTTATGTATCATATTGCAAAAATCTCGATACTGGGAAATTATATATTTGCTATTTTTTAACTTCACGAAAATCTAATAACAAGTTCATGCAACAAGCTTGTGCAACTTTTGAAAAATCACTCTGTGCGAATTAAGATTCGTAAAATTTTAAACTGCAATTTTGAGTCCTCAAAAGCTCAAAAAATGAACTTGTATTTACAGATTCTAAGAAAAATTCTAAAGGTTGAACTGCCGTTCTACGCATAATTGTCCTATGTTCAAAAAAGTGCAACTGAGAAAAACGCGATTGAAATTTTTCGACCGATTTCTGTGTTTCTACGCATAATTGTCCCGTGGGTTCCTATTTCGCCCTATATTCGCCCTATGTGTCCCTAATCGCCCCAGTTAGCAGTTTATCACCCTTATTAGTGATCCTCTTTCTATACAACAGGTAAACAAGGCATAATGCTTAGTAAAACTAATGATTCCGTGTAGGAAAATAATTGGTGGGACAATTATGAGTTTCCGAACAAAGTATCAGATTTTATGTGTTTTCTTAAAGTACACATCAGACTAAACTTAAAAATGGCATGAAGTCAAAATCGTCAAAAACTGACATGGGACAATTATGCGTAGAACGGCAGTGAACTAGTTCTTTAAAATAATGAGACTTTTTAAATTAACATTTCTTTGAATAAGTGTGAATTAATTGTAACTGAATTTATTGAAAAGAAACAAATGTATGACCATTCCTTTTAAAATTATTGGCACTATTGGCATAGTAAAAAACCCGGGAATTCCCGGGAAATGGCCAAATTCAACTCTCGATTCCCGGGAAATTGAAAATCTCGAGAATCGTCACCCTCTAGCTGATACAAATTTAGATTATTAAGGGTATTATTGGATTTTTATGAATAAATACTATATTTCTTTAAGCAAGCATCAACCAGGTGCATGGATACAAAACATGTTTTAAAATTGAGAACGACCTACACGTTAGTGTTGCAAGCATCAAAAGTCTTTTATTTCATGATGACCAAATAATCCTGACCAAAGAATCAGTTATATTATAGCAGTATTTTTTTAATGCCACCCATTTTTTTAAACGTTTTTCAAATACCTTAATTATTTTAAGTTCAAATAACGTGGAGTGGTTGTTTTTATTTTTTTTTGTTGAAATACTGTAAAAAATATTTAACATATTTTTGTATGAGCATAGAAAAATTGTTTGTGACAGTGTTTTGAACATTCTGAATTGAAAACACACGAATTTATTGCTAATTTTAAATGCATTTTAAACAGTAAATAATTTTATATGCGATTATTTTTATTTTAACCTCATGATAAATATGACTCTTCATGCATGCAATAGGAATCTGTTGTCTATTTACAATTTTAAAATATGTTTTGTATGTTTATATATAAAATTTATTGTAATTGTCTGTTTTACAACTTTGTAGAACATTATTACACTCTAAAAAATAACTTTGCAAGGTTAGAAAAAAACACGAAATTTTAAAATGAAAATTTTTGTTCTGAATGAAAAAATAACCCTGCTGGGACAATTTAGATTCGAAAAGTACATCAAATTTCCCTTAAAATTACATGTTTCAAAAAATTTTACAGTCAAGTAACGGAAAATGGGAGAATTTTTAAAACTTTTTTAGTGTTTTTTTTCGATGAAAAATACGTTTTTTCGGAATTCTGAGTACGCCATCAAATCTGACGTACAATTTTACATAAAAGTCCCTTTGACACCAAATTTCTATCCCATCACCGTTTCAGGCTGCAAATTATTGAAAAACACCTCTTTTTTCGCATGTTCAAAAATGGAAGGGGTCGTACCGCCCCTCCGTCACGAGATATCAAAAAACGGACCGTGATCAGGGACAAAAGTTACCCCTTAGGACAAAGTTTCACGCAAATCGAAGAGGGGTCGGGGCAACTGCTGTGTGAGTTGGCGGAGAATTACCCAATTTTGAAAACAGGAAACGTGCAATTTTCCATACAAAACTGTGCAAATGCGCACAATTTCGTTCATTTCATTTAATTTCCCAACGCTGTCTGCTATGAGTAGCATCTGATTCTGATTTCGCAACATCGTAAGCAAAAGTTTGCAGCCAATAAACTAGTATGCAAGCAAGTAAATTAAATTCCACTCTAAACCCCTTTCCCAATCTGCATTTCGATGATTTTGGGGGGACCAACAGGCAACCATTTGCAGAAGTTGTGCAATGTTATTGGATTCGGCCTTCCCGGTTGCACATATCCTCTCCCATAATGGTATTTTATGATTCAGGATGGTTTCGATTGAGGGTGCAAATTATTAGTTTACTCGGCTGAAATTTAGCAACCCATCGCAAATGTGGGCACCTCCAACGAAGCGAACTGTGTATGCAAATTGGATGTTTATAGTTTGTGGGTTTGTTTTTTCATTACTCTCCCGGTTGGTTTACACTGAGCACATGAGCAGTGCTGAGTTTTGCACAATTTGCATTTTGCAATATGATCTATAAAAGCAGGAACGAGAAATTACTATGCTTGTTTGGTTTTATTTATTTTTTTTTAAAAATAGTTTGATGCATTTTGTATATGTATATGTTGAATATTATAAGCTTGACAATCATTTGTCATCTTTATGCTCAAAATATTTTCCGCTTTCCTATTTTTTTTATACAGTTTTGCTTGAAAATTGAAAAAAATGCATTAGTTTCAAAAGATTTCATAATTCCCTAAATCGTCGATTCTGGGTCACGCCAAAACCCCGACTACACAGAGCTGGGCATCGGGCATCAGCGATCATATTTTCATTTCGACAGCATTATGCACAATTTATGAGACCGTTTGCATAGGTCGATGCGGAAGAGCTTTGCACTGTGGGAGAAAAATGCAGTTTCCAGTCGGCCCGTCATCATCATTGCACGCATTTGGCAGTTGGCACCAACGTGGGGAAAAGCGGGAACGAATTTCCGGTTGATGCATTCCAAAACGTGTTCTGTGAGGGGAGGGTGGGTGGACGGGGGAATCCTGGTAGTAAATAATTTATGAACTCTCGAATGTTTGAACGTGATGGGGGCGCCCGATGAATGATTTATTATGGCAGAGGCAGCGCCAGCAGTTTTTCCAGGTGGGAGTGTGAATGGGAAATTTTCGTTCAAAACACTTATCAAAAATTCAAATTAGATGCATCAAATTAGGGTGCGTGTGTGGAGTGCACCAAAGTAGAACAGGTGCAGTATTTGAAGGGAGTTTGGTTTTTGCTTATGAAGCGTTTTATTTACATTAATTGGATCGTAATAATTGGACCAAACATTTTGCAGCTCCACAGATTGTTTCCTGCAAGTTATGATTTGAACCGAAACCCACTGTAACTGAATTTTGCTCATTAGCTTTCATAAACACAACTAGATGGAAATCACTCATCCAGAAGTTCCACTAAAAGCTGAACTTAGTTTTCCACTTTTGGAAATGAAACCAAACCAGCCACCGGAAACAGGTACTAATTATGTACACCTTGAAACAAAACGTAAAAGTGCCACCATAACGGAAACGACGCTAATGAAAAGCTTTCTTCGCTAGTGGAAGCTTCGCTTGTGTTTCAAAGGAAAGCGAATATCCCGGAATAGAAGCTCTGGTGAAACCGAAAATTAACGCTTCTCGTACGGATTTTGTGTCACAAAATGTGAAAGATGCTTTCCAAAAAGGTGATTTGTTGGAATTGTTGTATCGAAATCTTTGTTGTTTTTTAGCTTATCAAAAATACAAAGCTTCTGTAAAATTCTTGCAATTTTTTATGTTATTTTACAAAATTTGAGCTGCAATATTTTTTTTCAAATGTTATACTTAGTCACGCTTCACCCATTTGGGGCGATTCAAGGTTCCCAAGCGTTCCCGATTGCACCCATTTGGGCTAGGAAGCAGAGCGAGCAGCACAGCATAAGGTTCACTTTGCTCGTTCCAGTTGAGGTAGAACTCTTGATGCCGTGCACTTATACGGCACTTGAAGGGTGACTGTGGGCGCCACCAGCACCACCACCTGTAAGGTTGCAAGGATTTAGAACGTCAGGCGAGAATAGTGTGGCTTTTTAGGGGAGCTTTGGGTGGGATTTGATGGTGGACTTGCTTTAACAAAATTAATGGAATATTAATGTATGATTTCTATGCTTTACTTGCTTGTATTTGATAAGGATTGTTTACTCTTTTTAAATCAAGAAAATCTAGAGTTTTTTTTTTTAAAGATTGCGAACCTTTGGGTTGAAAAGCATGGAAGTTATTAGAAAAGCTGGAGTACTTAATAATTAACTAGAAAATAATTTATTCTTCTAAGAACACTGCTGTTACATTATAAATATCTTTTCTAACTCCCTTACATTCTATGCTATTTCAGTATTAAGTTTTCAACAGTTTCACTTTGATTCTGTGTCAATCAAAAAAATAATTTTATAAGTTAAATACAAACCGCATAAACCTTTTCGTAACGAAACAAAGATGTTTTGAAAGTTTTTTTTAATTAATGAAGAAATCGATGGGAAACTAAAAAAACGGTTGAATTTTAAGTGGAAAACGCATTGTCTCCCTTTTAAAGAAACACGATTTTTTGTTCTAATCTAATTCTAATGCAACAAGTCTGATGGAAGCATGCTGGAAATTTTGAGGGTTAAATTACGCTTAGGCATATTGAATTTTCTATAGCTGAATCACATTTCACAAAATCTACATATAAAACGCATTAATTTATGATTCCATTTAGTTTGTGAAGTGTAATAATGTATCATAAACCATTTTTTACATATTTTTTGGTCATATTTTTACTGTTCATACTCAGCTGTTTTCTTTTTAAACAATAGAAGGAATTATATAAGCTTAAGATTGTTGCAAATTATTTCATACCATCATCTGGGGCGAAACGGGACGGTGATCGTTTTTTTTATTTCATCCTTTGATTGTCTTTTGTGATGTTGCAATCGTTTTGTAATTTGTAAAGGTAAAATTCTTTCAAAAATAGTTTTAATATTTATTATTTTCAAATGTTATTCTGAGTTGTTCTTGGTTTTGAGATTATTTTAAACATCTGGAATTGTATATAAAATTGAGTTTAAGATTCAATATTTATTGTCGAAAAGTAATCCTTTTTGCCTTCCTCACTGAGGTAAGGCTATAATCCTGTTCGAAAAATGAACTTTTGAAAAACAGCTCGTCGACCTATATTAATGTATACCTTTCTACTCAGAATCGAAAACTGAACAAATGGCTGTGTGTGTGTATGTGTGTATGTATTAGGGTGGGTACGGATTTTGAAAAGTTCTCAGATCAAGTTCTGGTGTGGTTCCCCTTGTAGGGCATACCCATAGGGACTCTTACGCCAAATTTCAGCTTATTTGGTTGAAAACTGGCTTGTCTCAAGCGAGTTCAAGTTTACATGGGATTTACTATGGGAAATTTTGTATTTTCGTTCATTCGCTCCTACAGGCTTAGGGAAAACATGTAGAAACTTCTAGGATGGCCAGAAATGAGCGGAATCGTCTGGAGAACAACTTTCCCTAAGAGACCAGGTCAATTCGGTCAACCCCCATCGAGCTCAACGGCAACACATCCGGGGTTTTCGGAACCAATGGTTTTCCCCAGAAAAGCATCAAATTTTCCTTAGCATGCTATGAATGTTTGATGAACACCGCGACGCCACATGTCAAACAGCTACCACGTGGACTAGCATCGCCTATAAAGAATAACTTTTTATTACTTTTTGAACTATAGAATTATCATTTAGTGTGATCCTGATACTATTAAGCTGTATTCTGAACCTCCAAATAAGAAAAAAAAAACTGTTATGGTGCAAATTTTACAATCACGTGGTAGCTGTTTGGCATGTGGCGTCGCGGTGTTCATCAAACATTCATAGCATGCTAAGGAAAATTTGATGCTTTTCTGGGAAAAACCGTTTGTTTCGAAAACCCCGGATGTATTGCCGTTGAGCTCGATGGGGGTTGACCGAATCGACCTGGTCTCTTAGGGAAAGTTGTTCTCCAGACGATTCCGCTCATTTCTGGCCATCCTAGAAGTTTCTACATGTTTTCCCTAAGCCTGTAGGAGCGAATGAACGAAAATTCAAAATTTCCTATAGTAAATCCCATGTAAACTTGAACTCGCTTGAGACAAGCCAGTTTTCAACCAAATAAGCTGAAATTTGGCGTAAGAGTCCCTATGGGTATGCCCTACATGGGGAACCACACCAGAACTTGATCTGAGAACTTTTCAAAATCCGTACCCACCCTAGTATGTATGTATGTTCCCAAAATTCTTGCCGATTTTTCTCAGCACTGGCTGGACCGATTTTGATCAAACCGGTTCCATTCGACTTAGTTTAGGGTCCCATACATCGCTATTGAATTGTTTGAAGTTTCGATAAGTAGTTCAAAACTTAAATATAAAAATGTGTTTTCACATATATCCGGATCTCACTTATATGCATGAAAACTATGTCCGAATCCATCATCCAACCCATCGTTGGTTAGGTAATCAAAAGACCTTTCCAATGAGTCCAAACATTGAAGATCTGGCAACCCTGTCTCGAGATATGTACTCTTAAGTGATATTGAAGCACTTTTTTAAGCCGGATCCCACTAAAATGTATGTAAACTTTGTCCGGATCCACCATCCGATCCATCGTTAGTTAGGTTATCAAAAAACCTTTCCAAAGAGTCAAAAACATTGAAGATCTGGCAAACCTGTCTTGAGATATGGCCACTTCAGTAATAATTATGTAATATTTGGAAGCATAATCTCACTTAAATGTATGTAAACTGTTCCGGAGTTCCCGAACGACCCCTAGCAGAACGACGCCGTCGCAATCGCAGTGGGTATTCCCACCTTTTCACCGCCGTGTGCAGGAGCACGCTGCCGCCATCATCATTCGAAACCGAGACGCCGCGACGAACGGACGCAGAAGAAAAAAGAGAAAAAGTACCGTTAGAATAAAGTTAGTTTCTAGTTAATTCGCGCGCGTGGTTTTTATTTGAGTTCCTCTTCCGAATCCGGAAATCTCGGTCCAAGTTCGGGAAGTTTACAGTCCGCTTTTTCACCGCAACATTTGGTCCTTCAGTGCCGAATAGTGATGGACATGCAAGCACTGAAAAGCCGTAGAAACGCCTTTATGGCGCAAGTGAGTGGGGAGCTGTCAGTCGCGGAAAGCCTCAAAACTCGGAAACCGTCCCAAAGTGAGGTTAAGGACCGCCTGACCCAGCTCAACAAGCTTGCCGAGAGTTTTCGCGAGACGCAAACTGGAATCGAGGAGCTGCAAGAGGACGCAGCGGCCATTGCCTCTGTGTACAACGTCCGGGAAGAGTTCTTCCACAAATACTACAAGGCGAAGGACGCCTACGAGGAATTCCTGGATGTGGATTCCGACGGCGAGTCAACGGCCAGTCAGCGGACCGTGGCCGAAACGTCCGACTGGAAGCAAGCGATGCACCTGCTCATGGAAACGCAGCGACAGCTGCTGCTGAATCAATCGGCGCAACGAGCAGGACAGGCATCGAATTGTTCACCAAACGGCGGTCAGGTGCAGAATGGGTTACCCCAACTGAACGTTCAACTACCAGCCATCAGTGTGCCCAAATTCACCGGAGATCGCAAGAAGTGGACGACGTTCAAGGACCTTTACGTGTCAACCATTCACAACCGCGATGACCTGACGGACACTCTAAAGATGCAGTATCTCTACTCGTATCTGGACGTCGAGCCCAAGCGTCAAGTTGCAAGGTTCTCTATCTCGGAGGCAAACTACAAGCTGGCGTGGGAGGCTTTGACCGATTACTATGACAAGAAACGATTCACTGTCTTCTCGCTGGTACGTGAATTCATGGATCAACCCTCAATCGCAAGTGCCACCCCTGAATCGTTGAACAAGCTTGTGACGAGCTCGGACGAGATCGTGCAGCAGCTGGATACCCTCGGGGAGGAATTCCAGACCCGCGATCCGTGGTTGATTCACCTGGTGCTCGAGAAGCTGGACAAGGATACTCGAGCTGGCTGGTCGCAGAAGGTCATCGAAAAGGAGAACCCGAAGTTCGACGAGTTGCTGTCTTTCCTGAAGAAGCGATGTGAGGTGCTGGAAACCTGTTCAGCATTCTCGAAGAAAGTGGTGCTCGACGGAAAGAAGGAAGCGACGAAACAAGTGATCAGTGACAAGAAGCTGAAAGCGTTGCACACAACTGCAACCAATCAGAAGTGCGCGAAATGTTCGAAAGAGCATAACATGTATCAGTGCGAAGAGTTCAGGAGGCTGAGCGTGCAAGAACGGCGTGAACTAGTGCAGAAGGCTCGCTTGTGCTTTAACTGTTTGCGACCTGCGCACTGCGCCAAATCGTGCACCTCGAAGTCGTCGTGTCACACCCCTGAGTGTAAACAACGACATCACACGCTGCTGTGCACAAGTGCGGCCAATTCTGAACGAGCAAGTGAGGAAAGTGGAAGCAGTGCTTCAGTGAAAGTGGTTCCTGAGAAGAAAGAAGAAGTGATCGCTTCGCTGATGGCGGAGCTACCGGAGAAGAAGCGTCAGGTTCTACCCCTGTTGCCGACAGCAGTAGTGAAAGTGCGAAAAGTGAGTGGCGGATACGTCCGCGCGAGAGTGCTGATCGATTCCGGATCGCAAGCATCTCTTGTGACGGAGGAGTGTGTCCGGAAGCTGGAGCTGCCGAGAAGGAACGGGAAACTGGCGGTGAGCGGCCTTGGACAGCAGGAAGTCGGAACAACCCGCGGCGTGGTCACGCTGCAAATTGCTTCCCGGTTCGACGAGGTCGTGGTTATCGCCACGGACGCCTACATTCTTGGAAAGCTGACTTCGACCATTCCGTCGCAGCGCTTCGACGTGGCCAACATGAAACTGTTGCAGAACATTTCGGAGCTGGCCGACCCGGACTACAACCGACCGGGTCCGATCGACATCATTCTTGGATCAGATGTCTTTCTTGCGCTCTTGGAGGGAGGGCAGGTCAAAGACGAAAGCGGCCAAACGGTGGCCCAACGCACGGTCCTAGGGTGGATCGTGGCGGGACGATACGACGACCAAGCCGTCGTACACAGCAACCACACCATCGTCAATCTGCACGCAGAGATGGACCTGAACCGCACCTTGCGGCAATTCTGGGAGCAGGAGGAGAACTTCAAGCCACCACCGCTTACTCCTTCTGAACAGCAGGTCACTGAACACTTCAGTTCGACCCTGCAACGCGACGGAAATGGACGCTTCATTGTCAGATTGCCTTTTGACGATTCGAAGCCAGCGCTCGGCGACTCGCTTGCCGCGGCCACAAAACGCCTGAAGTCGATGGAACGTCGATTCCAGCAACACCCGGAGTTCAAGCAGGACTACACAGCGTTCCTGCGCGAGTATTTGGAGCTCGGCCACATGGAGGAGGTACCAGTCGATCAAGTCGAGAAGGATAGCAGCAAGTGCTATTATCTACCGCACCACGCGGTGATCAAGGCGGACAGCAGCACGACCAAGTTGCGCGTTGTCTTCGACGCGTCCTGCGCCACTACAACGGGAGTTTCGCTGAACGACCGATTGCGTGCCGGACCGAACAACAACGCGGACCTGTTCTCGGTGGCTTTGCGGTTCCGCTCACACAAGGTGGTGTTCTGTGCAGACGTTGCGAAGATGTACCGCCAGGTACTCGTGCACCCGGACGACCGAGACTACCAACGCATCGTCTTCCGGGAGGAATCAGATCAACCGATCAAGCACTACCGTCTCTGCACAGTGACGTACGGAACGAAGACCGCACCGTACCTGGCAATCGAGTCAATGCGGGCGGCGGCCAAGGCTTACGACGACGTCTACCCACAGGCGGTAGAACGAATCAAACGGGATTTCTACGTAGATGATTTCCTGTCCGGAGCCGACGACACGAACGAAGCGACGTGTCTGAAGCAGCAAGTGGTCGAGATCCTCTCGTCGGCGGGGTTTGAACTCCGCAAGTGGACCTCGAACAACCAAGAACTCCTCCAAGAGCAGCGCACCGACGAGTCCGCTCCAGTCCTGATGAAGTTCTCCGAGCAAGGAGAAGCAGTGAAGGCCCTTGGCATCCAGTGGTTCCCGACGGAGGACGTGTACGGATTCAAGGTCAACCTCCCCGACACTTCGTTCACCTTCACTAAACGCCAGATGATATCGGATTCATCTAAACTGTTCGACCCGTTTGGCTGGTTGGCACCTGTGCTGGTGAAGATCAAGATCCTGTACCAGCAACTCTGGCTGTTCGACGTCAACTGGGACGACTCACTGCCGCCGGCGGTGAAGGCGGAGTGGCAGGAAGTGCGGAGTACTCTGCACTTACTCGAGAACATGCGGATCCCACGATACCTTTCCCCCTTTCGTGGTCGAATCCAATTGCACGGATTTTCGGACGCTTCCGAGCAGGCGTACGCAGCCGTCGTCTACGCCAGGTCGGTGAACGCCAACGGCAACATCTCGGTGGTTCTAATTGTAGCCAAATCTCGAGTCGCACCAATCAAGCAAGTGTCGCTGCCAAGACTGGAACTTTGCGGTGCGTGGCTGCTTGCACTGCTGATGGAGCGCATAACGGAAGCTTTGTCGCACCTCGCAATCGAGCACTGGGCCTGGACGGATTCGACCATCGTGCTCAACTGGCTGTCCACTCACCCCCGGAAGTGGAAGACCTACGTGGCGAATCGCACAGCTGCCATCCTGGATTACCTGCCACGCAGCTGCTGGAACCACGTCCTGGGCAAGGAAAACCCTGCTGATCTCGCAACGCGCGGGCTCACACCGGCCGAGCTTCTCGGCAACCCACTGTGGCTCGGATCTGCTCCGTGGATGCAGGTGGATCAAGCACTCTGGAAGCTGCGCCCTGTTCCAGTTGTTGACGACGAAGACCTGTTGGAAACCAGAGTAGTTAAATCGCTGCACCTAGTGGCGATCCCAATCCGAGAAAACTACGATGAGGAGCTGGGGCTGCTGGCGAAGCGGTCCAGTTTCACGTTGATCATCCGGACACTGGCCTGTGTCAATCGTTTCGTCCGCAACTGCCGGACTACCAAGGCCAATCGTCAGACTGGGGAGCTGGCCCCAGCCGAGCTGAGCGCTGCGCGAGCGCAGCTCGTTCGAGCCGTTCAACACACGGCGTACGCACCCGAGTTGGAGCTGTTGCGGAAGGGTAAGTCGCTGCCAACCAAACACATCCTTTCCCCGCTCCACCCCTTCCTCGACGAACAAGGCACCATGCGCTTGGGGGGTCGACTGCAGAACTCGGACTTGCCGTACGACGTGAAGCACCCCATGATCCTGCCGCAGAACCATGTGGCAACCGAAATGCTGGTGCGTGAGTTACACCTGCGTAATCTCCACGCCGGACCGGCGCTGCTAACTGCTACCATCTATCAACAATACTGGATCGTCGGATGCCAGACGGTGGTACGCAAGGTGGTCCACGGATGCACGCGGTGCGTCCGTCTCAAGGGAAAAACTGCCAATCAGCTGATGGGCAATCTACCGCCGGCAAGGGTGCTGGCGACACGACCATTTTCACACGTCGGCGTTGACTACGCCGGACCTGTCAAACTCAAGGCCGCCTGCGTTCGTGGAGTCAAGGTAACCAAGGGGTACATCGCGGTGTTTGTGTGCCTCTCAACCAAGGCAGTACATCTGGAGGTAGCAAGCGATTTGTCCACGAACACCTTCATCAGTGTCCTTAAGCGATTCGTATCCCGGCGCGGATACCCCGTCGAAATCTGGTCGGATAACGGTACCAATTTCGTTGGCGCTGATCGAGTCCTGCAGGAGTTCGTCGAGCAGATCCAGTCCAACGGCAAGGAAGCAGCGCGATTCTTGTCCAACCTGGGCATCAAATGGACCTTCAACCCTCCCTCGGCACCGCACATGGGCGGTATTTGGGAGGCCGCGGTCAAAAGCACCAAGAAGCACCTGGTGGCCGAACTCGGAGACGAAGCCATCACGTTCGAAGACCTGTCAACAATTCTGTGCCAAGTCGAGGCTTGCCTTAACTCGCGGCCACTCTGCGCTCTCTCCAGCAACCCGGACAGTGTTGAGGCCTTGACTCCGGGGCACTTTCTGGTTGGGCAGCCGATGAACCTTGTTCCCGAGCCCAACGTGCAACACCTGCCTGTCGGACGACTGGATCACTGGCAAGCGCTCCAGAGACGCGCTGCTAATATCTGGAACAGATGGAGAGATGAGTATTTGACGAGCCTGCAACCGCGCAACAAGTGGCGCACACCCCAACCTAACATCGAGGTGGACCAGCTGGTCCTCGTGAAGAACGACAACGCTCCACCGACCCAGTGGGAGCTAGCACGAGTGAAGGAGGTCCATCCGGACGCAACAGGAGCGGTACGCACGGTGACCCTACGGCGCGGTTCAACTGTGTACCAACGCCCGATTCACAAGCTGTGCCTACTCCCGAGGAATTGAGGCAGTGGCCTCAAGGCGGGGAGGATGTTCCGGAGTTCCCGAACGACCCCTAGCAGAACGACGCCGTCGCAATCGCAGTGGGTATTCCCACCTTTTCACCGCCGTGTGCAGGAGCACGCTGCCGCCATCATCATTCGAAACCGAGACGCCGCGACGAACGGACGCAGAAGAAAAAAGAGAAAAAGTACCGTTAGAATAAAGTTAGTTTCTAGTTAATTCGCGCGCGTGGTTTTTATTTGAGTTCCTCTTCCGAATCCGGAAATCTCGGTCCAAGTTCGGGAAGTTTACAGTCCGCTTTTTCACCGCAACATAAACTATGTCCGGATCCACCGTCCGACCCATCGTTGGTCATGTTATCGAAAAATCTTTCCAACGAGTCCAAAACATTGAAGATCTGGCAACCCTGTCTCGAGATATGGCCACTTAAGTGAAATTTATGAACATAGATTAAATTTGTGTCCAACCCCATCATATCACCCATTGCTGGATATGAGTGAGGAAGGCACCACCACATAGGTGGATTAAGTTAGTTTTTCGTTAAAATTTAGATTTATTGCAAAGTAGTGGCAAATTAAATGTATTTCTAGCTTGATTTTATTTTTGTTATTGACAGTAATAGTCGTCTATACAACATGTTGCAAAAAGATGAGTTTTTCAGCACGAGTCGTACATTCATCGAACAAGGTTTACCGAGTTGGATAAAAAGACGACTTTTGAAAAAAATAATCTTTTTGCAATTCCGAAAAACACCCTTTGGATGGATTTTTATGTTTATTGTCTAGGGACCATCCATAAACCACGTGGACCCTTTCCTTTTTTTGTATGGAGTCCACGTGGTTTATGGATGGTCCCCTATGTATTTAGTCAATTCACTGATAAAATCAAAACAATATTGAAAAGTATAACTTTTCAACATAAGTGCTGAAAAGTTCAACTTTTCAGTACCCATTTCGGTGCTGAAAAGTGGAACTTTCCAGCACTTGTGTCGAGAAGTATCACATTTCGAATGACGGGAAAAGTAATTAGTTTCACAACGGAATTGCAAAAAAAAACATATTTTAATATGAGGATCAGAAGCTTAAATATAATAGGGTACAAAGCAACAGAAAGGTTAAGAATCGTTTGCCTAACGTTGTTTTATGATCAATAAATTAGGAAAAATGTAAATTAGAAGAGTAAAGTTTGTAAACAGCTTTTGTATTTTTTTAATTAAGTATTTATCATTCAACATGTTTCGGAAATATGTTGCGCTTAGAAATTTGGAGAGCAGCATGTTATTCCGTCGAGCAACTATTTTGTTCATAGTTGCATCATATTTGCATCTTTACGTTCAATGGTAGCTTCTAATAGTTTTAAGGGACTTAAATCAAGCAACAAGATTCCATCAAAGTTTTGCAAATAACTTGATAAAATTGTGAGAAAATTAAATTGGATAGAAACAGGACTGATTCGGTTAATCATATGGAAATATTTTTTAATTATTACAAATTAATAACATTCTTTAAAAGTGTCCACTATATTTCGTTTTGACGGATTTTGGATTTAAATGAAATAGAGTTTTTTTCTCTTGTTTTATATTTGGAATGAACTTTGAATCAACTAATTTTATACTAATTTTATACGTTAAAAGTTTAGATTTTAACACAACTTAAGCAAATAAATTCACTTCATGACATAAAACACACCCCAACATCCTATAACGAACGTGGCCAACATTCCACACTGGTGGTGATTCGGTACATGAATTAATTCCGCTCGTGCTTTCAGTGCTGGATTAATTGCTGCTTTATATTCCGCTCATTAATCTGGGAAAGGGGCAAGGGGGAGGAGATGGAATTGCAACGCGTGTCGCTGGGTCAGGATTTATGTTTACGTCCTTCTCGCTCAGGACTCTGTGGCTTAGGGATCAGCAAATTGATGGCGGTAGCAACGGACATTCGTGCTTTTGAAGTGGAAAAGTTGTTTGTTCAGCTTTGTATGATGTAATGCTTAATGATTTAAAATTTTCGCTTTGGTACACTCTAAACTGAATGTAGGAGGTACATTTTCTTTAAAATGAAGAGAACTCCCTACTCGATTGATAATTAGCCCAAACTAAATATCGTTTTTAATTGCGGACTAAAATGAGAATTTATGGAAGCGAAAATTTTGCCAAAAAGGGCAAAACAAGAAAAAAAACGCTCCACTAAAAACTTCCTACTGGTCCAATTACTCACCAGTTGCAGAAGAGACTGCCCCAACCAACGAACGTCCGGACGGCTCTGTCCTAATGACTTTATTTGAGCGTTAATTTTTGTTTCTGTTTCGGACATTTTGCGGCTGCATGCGCTTGGCGGAGTTCGAGAAGAGGAGAAGCTCCGAGTGCTCTGAGTGGAGCTCGGTCCTCTCGCGGCTAATTATAAATTGCAGTGTTGCGGCAGTGAAAGAAAAAGGATAAAAAATGACCTTTTAGTGTCATCTTGTGGGATATGTGGCGATAGGGTGGGTTTTTATTCTCTTGTTTTTTCCTAAATTTTGTAATTATATATTTTTGGTATTTTTTTTTCGTCTAAAATATATAAAGCTTTCTAGGTCCAGAGGAAAAATATAATTTAACTCAAAATGTAGGGACTCCTCGTCACAGTGTCCTGATGCAAACAATGATCGAGCTCGAGCTGTCACAGTTCTTGGGAAATAAATATGTTGACTGAAATATCAAGGGATCTGAAACGCATGTAGTTTCCTGAAGTCCCCGCCAGAGGCGCTGTCAATATTGTTAACGTGTGATTTTTTTGAAAAGGTCGTATGAAACCAATATGTGAATTTTGTTTCCAAATTCTTATTTTTGATAGTTTTAAAACTTTTAACTATCTTTTATGAATATTGTAAGTATTACGTAAATTTTTCACATTTAATATTTATAAGATCAATGTAACGTATTTCCCTGAAATGTTTAACCAATTCCATGTTTACACCTCAAAATAAGTGAACTGATTTCATACAAGACCAAAACCTTAAAACCCATGGTTCGATGGGTTCAACTCAATGAAGTTGGCTCAAATTTCAACCACCAACCAAATGTTCAGATCAATCTAGAATACTTTTTGCGAAAAAGGATCACGCTACTGCAACATTGCCAAAATTTGTCGAAAAAATATTCTAAAAAAAAAACAATTTTTAGGGTTTACTCATAATTCTTCATACTCATAGGTATTATGAGTATGAAGTAATATGTGTAGTGTACGCAATGTGAACAATAACAAACACGATTAAAAAAACATCTTTAGTAATTATAAAAGGACGTAAAAAAATGCTTCTCAGAAATGAAGAAAATAAAATTTTAAATCAAAAATGATTAATATTTGGCAAAATAGCACCTGTGATTTTTGAAAATAAATGACAGTTTTTTTTAATTCTATGAGACATAATAATGTTATGTTTATTTGTTCTATTACTGGATTATTATTTTTTAAAGAAGATTATTGATTTGAATTTAATGTTATTTCGGTTGGTAGTTTAAAATTAGTTTTCCCTATTTAATTTTATTTTTGCTAAGAAGAATCCCTGTCCCCTCCCCGTTCTACAAACTGACGTATGTGCACAATACACGAATCCCCCCACCCCAAAACATGCACGTTGCCACGAGGAATTTCGACTGAAAAAAAAAAACGAAATATAACACAACCACTCGCCGTCCGGGTTGGCTTTTCACATGGTGTTCTAGTCAGCTGGTTCGGTTTTCCTCCCCCCTCAAAATCCTGCGCTTCCCGCCGGTGGTCCACTTCTGTCAGAAAGGATCATGCCAAAGCGGAAAAGCGCAAAATTAACAAACTAATATAATGAAAATTTATTTCTGGTGTTCTGGTTGCTGTCGCGGGGACTGGGAGAAACGTTCGCGGGGAAAATGTGGAGTTTTTCTTTCATTTTGCCTGTGTGTCTGGCGAGTGCTCACTCGAGGAAGGTAATTATTTTATTAAAAGGAGGGAAAAGTCTATTCCTTCCGCGAAGACGGAAGGAGCGTCTTTTTCTTGGGAAGGAAACAGCAACAAAAAAAAGGATGCTAAGGGTTAGTGGAATGGAGCCCATAAAAATAGGAAATATGGGAAACAACTTTTATTTGGCGTTGGGAAAAAGAGAAAAGGTTTTCGTCCCTCATTATTGGCCCTCAGTGGAGATTCTTACAATGGTGGGTAATTGGATGAGAACGGTGAAATTGGTCAGTATTTTCTTCTGTGGGGTTCGAATGAAATGGACGGTGTCTATTGAAAGAATTCCATTTCTGGACTATTGTTTAGCGACATAAATTTTCATTGACTGGAAATGGGGAAGGAAGAGCTAAACTAAATGTATCATTTTATTTGTAGGCAGTCAAACAGCAAATTAATTTTGAAAAAGGCTTTGTTTTTTTCTTACACAGAAAAAAAAGTTGAATTTTGGAATGTTAAAAATTTGGTAGGTTGAATATTACCTCTTTTTTGAGTAATATTACATTAAAAAGTGTAAAAATGTGAACCTGAGGAATATTCTTCAAAAACTGATGAAAATTTATCATTTTCTGGGGTAAAATTATTCATTTTTTTGGCACAAAATCTGTCCCTATTTCCTGATGATCTACCATAATTTTTTTTCTGTGTATATTATCAGCAAAAGTTTTTGTGGGTGTAATTTTGACACAGACATATGGAAAAGATTCATCCCTATTTTGGGCCTAGTACCTATTTTGGGTCTACCAAACTTAATTCAACGAAATTGTGCATTTCATAATCTTCATTTTGGTGGTCAAGAATAATTAGTTTTTTCCTCTTAAATTCGAAATGAGGCAATAAATAGGGTATATGGCCCTATTTTGGACCTACTATGCAAAGCAGCAACATATTTTGCATTGTTCTCAGGAAAGGTCTAACTGATTTGGCTCGTTTCAGAATTGTTTTGTGCCTTAATTTATGCTTAACAAAGTGTACTATTGAAAAATGAAAATAATTTAACCATTTCATAGTAATAAGCATTTCAAGTAAAAAATTTTTTAGATGCTTTTTGGACTTATTGAATGTATTTTGGAGACATCGCTGAACCTATTTTGGACCCACACTCTGATTGGTTGAAATTTTGACAACTTGAATTGCGGCGTGCGGCGTCAACACGCACACTTACAAAAACTCGGGTTGATAAACCAAAGGGCCTATCCAAGATTTAAATTGGAAAATATTTATTTCAGAATTTAAATAATTATTATAAAATAATGGATTTGAATTTGAAAACGTGTTTTAATTATATTGAATGGAAAAATCACGCATCCTTAGAATTTGCGTATTCTTCCGACTAAATGTTCAAGCATTAGAACATAGAAAAGGGTTGAGACGTTATTATTCGCAATAAAACCACCTCAACTTAAGTGAAATGAATGACAGAGATACTTAAAAAGCTACAAAGATTTTTTTATCTTTAGTTCTAAATTTTACGCAGAGCTGAAGTTCAAATATTACCTATTGAACATCAAGAAATTTTAAAGGGAGATTATAGCTTGTAACTTGGTTTGAAACTTTCAAATCTGTTATGTTAAACTTTACAGTCGCTTGACAGAAAGTTTAACTACATGTTGCATTTAAAAAAAAAACAATGTAAGATTTGACAAGATTGCCTTCCGTTCGGATCGGCTAGGAGGGGCGTAGTTTCAAAATTGATTATATTGTAGGTGTTGAATAAACCATGTAACTAGTTATGTCTCAAATCATAATATATATAAAAGTACAAAATTAGACTACATCCTCCGAAGCTTGCAGGAAACGATCCGGGATGGTCTGAAAGCTGCAATTTGCCCAACTAGCAACACTGCAAAGTGCCAAAAGACTCAACTAGCTCTCCATTTATCGCAATTGTATCACACACCTCTTCTTTCAAAATCTCTTAGATTGTTTTTTCGAAATGATTTAAATTCCCACAAAAATTTATAAATTATCAAAGCTGGAAATACAGTAACACTTCAGAACAAGGAAAAATGTATTTGTGTTTCTAACATGATTGACGCAGTAATCTAAAAGTGTAATTTATTATAAGCCAACGCTGTCCATTGTGTAAAAATACGTTATAAATACCTGTATTTTTAATTATATACATTAGGCTGGCAAGAAAAAAATAAAATTTTGGGAAATCTCAAGAGATACCCCTTGGTTCAATTGTTTAGGCAATAATCAGTAACTGTGCCTATTTTGAGCCAAATCGGTTAAGATTTAAGAGTCGCTTTTTATCGTTGAAGTTTATATGGGGAAAATCGCAAAAATTTATGCAGAAAACATCATTTCAGTATTTTTCTGCCAGGTGGCGCGGATCTCGCCCAAAATTGTCCAAGTGTGAGATCCTGTAGGAAATTCAATACCCCGCAACTTTGTCGAAGGGTCCAAAACGATCCGAGTTGATCCTGATGAATTGGGTCCTAAAATGAAGTTTAAATTTGTGATATCATTGCTCATAACGATATTGCTTATTTTTTCTGAGTACAATGACCTTACATTTTTAATTCAATTTAAAAAAAAACTTCACGGCCCTTCCTGACAGAAAAGGTCCTACTTGACAGCTCGTTCCAAGGGGACCATAGTTGATCCATCGAAAAAATTTTGTCTTGTCAATAATTTTTTTTTGCATTAAAATGAAAAAAAGTGATCACAAATGTTATTTTATCGTGTTTTTTATACCGTTGTACATAAAAATGTACATAGGGCTTTAGTACCCAATTATTAGCAATGCGATGAAAAGATATCGGCTTATATACTTGAAGGTATATACTGGGTATATAAGAAGTACACAAGAAAATAATTTAAAAAAAAATCACCAAAAATCAGGATCAACTCGAATCGTCTTGCACCCTTCGGCAAAGTTGTAGTAAATTTGATTTCTACAAGAATCTTACACTTGGATAATTTTGGGCAAGACCCGCGCCACCTGGCAGAAAAATACTGAAACGGTGTTTTTCTGCATACATTTTTGCGTTTTTCCCACAACGATAAAAGTGACCCTTAAACCTTAATACTTATTTTTGCCTAAGGAATCGAGTCAGAGGGTATCCTTGATGTCAATTTTTTACAGTAAAGAGCATTTAAAAGACGTGCAGATGACAATTCAATGCATTTTTAAGTTTTATAAATCGTAAATTTATCGAAAACTGATCGACTAGCGCTTAGGACTTTTTAAAACTAACTCTAGATTTTTTTTAAATAAACTCATACGACCTTATTAAAACCACTCTTGAGCAAGGTTGACAGCGCCTGTCGCAGTGACAGCTGACGATTGAATGAACTAGGCCCTTTTGGTTTTTCAATCGTTTCAAGTTCAACTCCAGCAGAGTAGCCAGATTGCATTTTTGAAGCAAACATTAATTAATAGGTGCAGCTAATTTGGTGAAAATGAGGTTGCGAGAAAAATATATCAACATCAGTTTAAATTTAAGGCCAGATTGCAATCAGTCTTGAAAATCATGCCTATCTTTATCATTAATTTGCATTTTTATCATTAAAAAAATATATTTTCATTGTTTCTGTTTAACATTTGCTTTTTAAAGCTTAGTTTTATTTGAAATAATTACCGTCGGAAAAACTAATCCAAATTATTAATTTAAAACTTGGCATTAAATTTCAATAAGGTATCGAAATAAATTCATAAACAAAACTGGCAACACCTTGTTATACATGTATTGGTGATAGCCTTGAACTGAACACTGAAAGAAACCAACATAGCAAAATCATGTGTTTTTCCACGTGAACCTCAACAAAAATATTCACGATAAATTCACATGATTTTCCTGTGATCCAAACATGCTTTGCATGTCAAATCGATATTAAAATCATTTGAAACCAGCTGATCGCTAGAGCAAAATCCTTCACGCTTTTTCGTATGGTGTTCACGTGAGATTCAAATGAATTGCACTTCGTTTTGCCCCATTTGACTTATCCCTTGATTTCGAAGTGAAAACCACGTGAGATCGAAATGTTTTGGTTTTTGAATGCGTTTGGGGATAAACTCTCCATCATTAGTAAGATGGCCACAGACGATGGTGGTTGAAAATTTTCTTTTTGCTTTAAAATGTCGTTTTTGTTAAAGATTTTGATTAAAATTACCTGATAGTTCTTGGTGAGTATAATAAAATAATCAATATAGGTTCTAAATAATTATGTTGCGTCGATTTTTTTTCCAGAAAATCCCGTTTCAGCCATGTAGCCGGCTTCGGATTCCGTTCCTGATCCGGTGATCCGGAATTTCACCGAAAAATTCGTTATTCTTTCATCCGACTGTTCTGTTGCGAACTTTTTTCGATAACAGTCCCAAGGGCCGCCATCAAGTGCTACGGTCCCAGCGCAGACACGGAATAGCAACCACACTTCCCGACGCACCGTATAAGTGGCCATTTAGAATGTTGTGATTATAATCTAGTGTTTTGTACGTGTTTTAAAAATGTATTGCATTTGTTTAATAAATTTTATTTGTAAACGAAACTGTGTAAAAAGTTTTTCAAAACATAAAGAAAATACAACTAAATTTATAACGCACATGAATATCACTGGATAACCATTTGAATCGTACTACAAAATCATTGCAATTTCATGAGCCAAGCATTGCAAATTCATGTGAGCTTACAGTCAAACTAACGTGTTTTTCACTTGGATTAACAAGGTCGCGCGATGAAATTTATCAAGTGCATTCCACGTGAAATTTACATGCCAAGCCGTATGGGGCAGATTCATGTGAAAAACATGTGATGTTACTATGTGCCTTTCTTTCAGTGAAGAAAAAGTAGCTCCAAAAACTGATCCAACGAGGCAGATTTGAAAATATTTTTTCAATTGAGTTTTTTTTAACTATAAACCAGTAATTTCAACGGTTTAGTGACTAAAAACAAATAAGTATTAAATAAATAACACTTACATTACTCGGAAACCGCCTGAAAATAGCTTGATGCTAGTGAAAAACAGAAAGTTGTACAAGGTGTCCCGAGCCAAAAGTGATAAGCAACGAGGCCGAAATTTTTGGACCTAATCGATGTGCTAGGGAAATTATAGGAAATGCAAGCGGCATTGGAAAAAATGGCTGAAAAAGCGAAAATAATCAAAAATGTTAACATTTTTGGAAGAGGTAAGCTACAAAACGATCCTGCTAAAACATTCTGTTGGTTGGATTCATTAAATTCGTACTTTAAAAGCCTGAACTACCTCGATTTATAAAAATAGGTCCAAAATAGGTACTAGGTCCAAAATAGGGTCATATACCCTATAAAATATCCCTCTTCACTTTTTCTTGGCAAATTGCTACTTGCCCATTAGGTCCCAAATTTTCACCACTTTTGCTTTCCGCTTCTTGACACTCAACGTCAAGATTTGTGGCTTAAAACATAACAATGATTTAGCATGTTTGTCGACCGAATTTGTGCGGCTGTACTGTACGAGTTCGGGCTGAACCGTACGTCAAAAAAAATCACCACATGCTTCGAGATTTCAACCAATCAGAAGGTAGGTCAAAAATTGGCACAAAGAAGGTCGTATCCTAGGAGCATTAGACCCAAAATAGGGACAAGCAACGATTTAGTTTGTTGGTCTTATACAGCGATATATTTTTTTTATCAAAAGTGTGATTAGGTACGAAAACGAACTTATTCATGTAATTTAAGCAAGGCTGCTTACAGCAAAATAGTGACAAATGGCCTACAAATTTAATTAATTGATTAATTAAAAAAAAACTTTTAATAAAATACTCTTTGTGAACAAAACAATATCGATACTATAAATAATATAACACTTCCATTTGTTATGTTTCAACAACTATTATGATTATTGTTGTTTTATTCGAAATAACATCATCGAAAAGGGTAATACTTTTAAAAGATACTTTTATTTTCTCCCGCGCACTTCACTTGGCACCAAATTGAACGTTAAATACTGCTCTCAACCTTAACCTAACTTACTTTAATCCTTTGATTGAATACTTTAGAATTAATCCCATTTCGCCAACCTTCCCTCTGATATTGTCAACAGAAAACTTTTCCGTATTGTTCCAAAACCCACACAACGATAGGAGACTTTTTATCCCCACCAGCTTTGACAGGGGGTCGGTCCTGTCGAACGACCAAGTTTTCTATTCACCCGGGTGAAAGTCTTTCCTGTACTTTTCCCTTTTTTTTTCCTTCTCCCGATGCTATTTCGAGGCAAAAGTCCAAAAGCCTCCTCCTGCTGCTGGTTGTGCTTTGTGCCATTGTGCCACACGTGTCCCAAAACAAATCAAATTTATGTTTTCCTTAGCCACAGCGGAAAATTTCCCCAAAGGGGGTGGGAGGAAAACTCGGAAAGAAACAGAAAACTTCCGAATCGCATTGTTTTGAAAAAAGATGTTTTTTTGTGCGTGATGTTTTGGGACTAAACGCGGGGTAAACTTGCAATTATCAGACACAATATTTAAATAAAATGCTTTTTTACAATTAAATCAAACAACTTTCATGTCTCCCCCGCGCAGCTTCCTGTACGGCAACCAGATTCGGCGGATCCCGGAGGGAGCCTTCGCCGGGCTGCCAGCGCTGAAGCGTCTCCGGCTGGACGACAATCCGCTGGAATGTGACTGTTCGCTGCTGTGGTTCCGCCGGGTGCTGCACGAGGCGCGCCAAACGCTGCTCGCGACCAGTTCCTGCGCCACGCCGGAGCAGCTCGTCGGCAAGAGTTTGGCCGACCTGGGCGAGGACGACTTCCACTGCAGTGAGTATTGTATGCAAGGTTTAAGAAAAATTCATGGTAAATTATTGTATAACTGTTAAAACGTACTTACATACCTTAAAATATACCTGTGTTTTTTTTGCATTTCAAATGATTTTTTTAAATATGTAATAAAAGTTAAGGTACAAGGTTTTATTGAAAAAAAAAAAAAACAAATCAAAATACCTAATATTTTCCCAACCACAGATCAAAACATAATCCCCAAAGCACTTTAGATAACCCAAAATATCTCCTTAAATACCTTAAGATCCACACATAAAAAAAGAACTGGACTATAAAATATAATCTTTTGCATCTTCTCTGCTCCCGTTCTGCCTAAATTACAGCCCTTGGTCATTTCCGGAATGCACATAAAATGGAAAGCCTTATCAAATGTGCGTCTCGTATGTGATTTTTCCTTTACGGTTTTCTTTTTAGGGGAAATATACCAGTGTTTGGGGCTCAGAAGTTCCAGACAGATGTCACATGGAGCAGACTAATTTTGGCCTTGAGAGAATTTTCCGTTATATTTAACTAAAAATGCATAAATACTAATCTTATTTGCACTGAAATGAAAAACTTGATAGTCAATTCTTTTCTACATTTTTTATCAATTCTACACATTCTAGACCATAATTTAGTGGGGGACGTTTTTGAGGAACTTTTTGTAACTTTGCGAGCTGGCGTTTAGTAAGAAATTATTTCGGGAAATGTTCACAAACTATTTGTTAGAAAAATGTGTAATATTAGCTCTACTAATTTAAATTAGTTTTAACTGTTATTTATATACAGGGATGCCAGGTCAAAATTGCAAAAATCTGGCCAAGCGCCGAAAAAATGAGAGAATCTGGCAGACGAAAATTTAACAATTATAAATGGGGAACTTGATTTGCAAAAAAACACTATTTTTATTTTATTTTTTTCATTTTTTGATATGTTTTGGAGGACATACAATGCCAACTTCTCAGAAAATTTCAGGTTGTACAAAAAATTTTTGACCGAGTTATGAATTTTTGAATCCATACTGATTGTTTTTTTAAATCGAAAAATTGGTCGCAAAAATTTTTCAACCTCATTTTTCGATGTAAAATCGAATTTGCAATCAAAAAATACTTTAGTGAAATTTTGATAAAGTGCACCGTTTTCAAGTTAAGGCAATTTTTAGGTAACTTTTTTGAAAATAGTCGCAGTTTTTCATTTTTTTAAATTAGTGAACATGTTTGCCCACTTTTGAAAAAAATATTTTTGAAAAGCTGAGAAAATTCTCTATATTTGCTTTTTTGATTTTTGTTGATACGACCCTTAGTTGCTGAGATATTGTCATGCAAATGTTTAAAAACATGAAAATTGATGTTTTCCAAGTCTCACCCAAACAACCCACAATTTTCTAACGTCGATATCTCATCTCATCTCTCTAATATTTTAAAAGGGCGTAATATTAAATATTTGGCCCTTTTGAAATGTTACTCTCGATTCAAAAATTTTGAAAATAATTTTGAAAATATTGGAATTTATCAAATAACACAGTTTTGACATTCATAATGCGAACTTATATCCAAATAATTGATAAAACAAGATGATGTGTCCGGGTTTCGAAGCGTCCGGGAATTCGAATCATGACGTTATTTTGCATAATTCTTAAACGCTCACAGTACGATACCACCCCCTAAAGGTTCACTGCACCGATCTCAACCAAATATTCCCTCTGCCCTCCGTCTCTCCCTCTTCCCAAACCAGCCAAACCGGAGATTGTGTCCGAGCCCCGAGATATCGAGATAAGCAACGGCCAGACGGCGGTGTTTACGTGCAAGGCCCACGGCGACCCCCGGCCGGAAATTGTGTGGATGCTGGACGCGGGCGAGATCCACTCGGACGATACGCGGATTAACGTGCTGCCGGACGGGTCGCTGCGCATCGACGAAGTGACGGCGGCGGACGCCGGCATGTACGAGTGCAGCGCCCGCAACAACATGGGCCAGGTGCAGTCCCGGCCGGCCCGGATGGTCGTCAGCAACGAGGTCATCGAAACGGAGGCGGAAGCACCGAAATTCATCCAGACGCCGCCGGCCGAGGTGGAGCTAAAGGTTGGGGCGGCCCTGGTGCTGCACTGCGTCGTTTCCGGTGAGTTTTGGGTGGGGACAAATTGAAATTGTTATTCATCCAAAAATATTAAACGTTTTTGTCGTTCTGCCTGAAAAGCATCACAAAAAAATCGGGAGAATAGTGAACTCGATAATCCGTCAACTCGATTAAAAGTTTGTCAATTTATCCCACGGATTTAACCAACTCAATTTCGCACTCCTCCCGCAGGGGCACCCACGCCGAGCATTCTGTGGAAGTTTAACAACCAAAATATCCAGAACGGCCGCATCAAACTGTTCGGCAACGGGTCGCTGATCCTGCCGGTGGCCACGCTCGACGATGGCGGCGTGTACAGCTGCTACGCCGGAAACGCCATCGGGAACGTGTCCGTCAACGCTACGGTGCAGGTGAACGGTGAGTTTTTGAGCGTTTACTGTTTTGGGCGTT
This sequence comes from Culex pipiens pallens, assembly GCF_016801865.2. Classification (NCBI taxonomy): domain Eukaryota; kingdom Metazoa; phylum Arthropoda; class Insecta; order Diptera; family Culicidae; genus Culex; species Culex pipiens. The sequence continues at coordinate 23,534,403 of NC_068939.1, forward strand.
GGTCAATGTGCAAATTTAATTAAAAGCTTAAAAACTTTTTTGAAATGTTAACGAACGCAAGAACAACCCTTACATCTCTTCTTGCTCTTCTTCTTGCCTTCAAAATGTTTAACTAATGTTGTTTTTTTTAGTTATAAATTTATGAGTAATTCTCCGCCAACTCACACAGCAGTTGCCCCGACCCCTCTTCGATTTGCGTGAAACTTTTGTCCCTGATCACGAATCCGAGGTCCGTTTTTTCAATATCTCGTGACGGAGGGGCGGTACGACCTCTTCTATTTTTGAACATGCAAAAAAAGAGGTGTTTTTCAATCACTTGCAGCCTGAAACGACGATGACATAAACATTTTGGGTCAAAGCAACTTTTATGTAACATTAAACGCCCGATTTCCAGGAGTACTCAGAATTCCGAAAAAAAACGTATTTTTTATCGAAAAAAACACTAAAAATGTTTTCACAATTCTCCCATTTTCCGTAAGCATTTTAAGTTTTCATACGACCTTTTCAAATGTTAAGCTAGATTTTTTGAACTTCTTACTATGTTTCACAATTAGCCAAACTAATACCCTTTCTTTTGCGCCTAAGACAGCTAAAATCCGATGAAATGGCGCAGAGAAATGATTTTTTGAAAAAAGTGTTTTTTTTTTGCGGAAATCGGTGAAAATTGCCATATTTTGGACCACCCTAACACGGCGTAGGTCACCCTAATGGCCAAACAAAAAAATTCGGACCTAATTATTTTGGCCAAGAAACCCCCAAAAAAAAATTCGAGCCTGATCGGAGAACTTTTTTTCGAGACATGTTGTTTTCGTGGGGAATTGCTGTTTAAACATCACGAGTTATCGCGATTTTACGAAAAAAAAAGTTTTGAAAAAGTTGGTCTTTGTCATGGCCGTTTATCGTCACCCGCGACAGACACGGACGACAAAACAAAGAAAAACATAAAAAGTATTTTTTTTCAAAACTTTTTTTTTTTGTAAACCGCGATGTTTTTGAGCAAACCCCTTATGTATATGTATCAATTTTTTTCAATTGTCTGCTCTACAACTTTGTAGAACATTATTACACTCTAAAAAATATTTCTGCAAAGTTAGAAAAAACACGAAATTTTAAAATGGAAAATTTTGTTCTAAATGAAAAATGACCCTTCTGGGTCAATGAAGATTCGAAAAGTACATTAAATTTCCCTTAAGAGGCAGTATTTGTAAATATTGCTCGGTTTGTTCTAGAGGAGCAGTTCTCTACGGAATCGGTCTTTTTTCGTTAATTTTAATTTTTGTATTTTTAATCCGGCTGAAACTTTTTTGGTGCCTTCGGTATGCCCAAAGAAGCCATTTTGCATCATTAGTTTGTCCATATAATTTTCCATACAAATTTGGCCGCTGTCCATACAAAAATGATATGTGGAAATTCAAAAATCTGTATCTTTTGAAGGAATTTTTTGATCGATTTGGTGTCTTTGGCAAAGTTGTAGGTATGGATATGGACTTCACTGATAAAAAATGATACACGGTAAAAAAAATTTGGTGATTTTTAATTTAACTTTTTAGCATAAGCATAAGCATAGGTGCCCACCCGCAGTTGCTACTCCGTTATTGACCAGGACCTCCAGAAGTTACATCCACGAGCCACGGAAGATGAGTGGGTGCTATCTTTCCTCGCTTCGCAACTTCTCAAAGGCCCCTATCATGCTGATCAATACCGGCGCCGGCCACGACCAGTGGTAGAGTCACGGGGAAGTGGATGGGAATGTTAGTCCGATACTTGAGTGATAGAGACCGCCCAATCGACTGCTTCTCCGACAAAGTATCACATGAGTTTTGAGGGGGTTAGTAGATGGGTATGAGGTCAGGATTCACGAGTGGCAGTGATGTGACCATGAGCATTTTGTTTATCGGTTGAAAATTTAAAATCTTAGGCAGCCGGCTGCGGAAAGATAAATAATTGATTATTTAGAAAGCTTTTTTAATCGAACGCGTGCCAACCGAGCAGTAGTGCTATGGGCTGGACTTATCAGTATATTTTTACTGTTTGTATAATTTAGATAACGCGAGCAAATTTCAAAAATAGTAAATAAAAGACGCTTTACTCTTCATAAAATTGATAGTTTGATGAGTTAATAGTAAAACTGCCAGTTGGAATAAATTATTACGATCAACGAATATAAACGAAAAGAAAACAGGACACCACGTAAACGATTGTAATGAAATTGAAACAATAACTTAAACGAACTAAACCGGCGGCATGCTTCCAATCAAAACTAAAACTTGATTTGCAAAAAAACACTATTTTTATTTTTATTTTTTTTTTTATGTTTTAGAGAGCATCAAATGCCAACTAAAAACAGGAAAATTGATGTTTTCTAAGTCCAACCCATACAACACACCATTTTCTAATGTCGATATCTCAGCAACTAATGTTCCGATTTTCAATGTTAAAATATGAAACAGTCGTGAAATTTTCCGATCTTTTCGAAAAAAATTTTTAAACCAAGACTAACATTTTAAAAGGGCGTAATATTGAATGTTTGGCCCTTTTGAAAAGTTAGTCTTAGTTTAAAAAATTCGAAAATATTTTTTTTCGAAGAGATCGGAAAATTTCACGAATGTTTCATATTTTAACATTGAAAATCGGACCATTAGTTGCTGAGATATCGACATTAGAAAATGGTGTGTTGTATGGGTTGGACTTAGAAAACATCAATTTTCCTGTTTTTAAACCTTTGCATGGCAATATCTCAGCAACTAAGGGTCGTATCAACAAAGTTCAAAAATGCAAAATATAGAGAATTTTTTCAGCTTTTCAAAAATATTTTTTTCAAAGGTGGGCAAACATGTGCACTAATTTAAAAAAATGAAAAACTGCGACTATTTTCAAAAATTTACCTAAAAATGGCCTTAACTCAAAAACGGTGCACTTTATCAAAATTTCACTAAAGTACTTTTTGATTGCAAATTTGATTTTACATCGAAAAATGAAGTTGAAAAATGTTTGCGATCAATTTTTTGATTTTTTGAAAAAAAAAAACAGTATTGATTGAAAAATTCATAACTCGGTCAAAGATTTTTTGCACAACCTGGAAATTTCTGAAAAGTTGGCATTTGATGTCCTCTAAAACATATCAAAAAATTAAAAAAAATTAAAATAGTGTTTTTTTGCAAATCAAGTTTTAGTGACAAAAAGTGAAATAAAAAATCACCAAAATTTTTTTACCGTGTATAATTTTTTTCCAGTGTAGTCCATATCCATACCTACAACTTTGCCGAAGACATCAAATCGATGAAAAAATTCCTTCAAAAGATACAGATTTTTGAATTTTCATACATCATTTTTGTATGGCCAGCTGCCAAATTTGTATGGAAAATAATATGGACAAACTAATGATGCAAAATGGCTTCTTTGGGCATACCGAAGGCACCAAAAAAGTTTCAGTCGGATTAAAAAATACAAAAATTAAAATTTAAGAAAAAAGACCGATTTCGTAGATAATTGCTCATATACAAAATCGGACCATATAATTTTCCATAAAAATTTGGCAGCTGTCCATACAAAAATGATGTATGAAAATTAAAAAATCTGTATCTTTTGAAGGAATTTTTTGATAGATTTGGTGTCTTTGGCAAAGTTGTAGGTATGGATAAGGACTGCACTGAAAAAAATGATACAGTGTAAACATTTTTTTTTGATGATTTTGAATTTCGCTTTTTGTCACTAAAACTTGACTTGCAAAAAAAAAACACTTTTTTATATTCATCAAATGCCAAAATTTTAGAAATTTCGAGAAATTTCGGAAAATTATATGGACAAACTAATGTACAAAATGGCTTCTTTGGACATACCGAAAGCACCAAAAAATATTTTGATTTGAAAAGTTTCTTTTTTTTCCTAAAAACATTTTTTCCAAAAATCCTGAAAAACTCGGCGGCAAAATCTCTTAACCCTTTTTTGTAGTTCAATAGTTCTGGTTTTTTTGTCCCCTAAAACATAAAATAAAATAAAAAAAAACATACGGATTTTGGGAAGTCGTGTTTAAAAAAATGGTTGTTTAAAAATCTTTTTTTTTTCTGTTTAGTCCTCATCAATGCCTAAAACGGTACCGAAGTCAACAAATTGATCAGAAAATTCCTTCAAAAGTTAAAAATCTTCAAATATTTACGTACCATTTTTGTATGAACAGCTGCTCCAATTGTATGGAGACTTGTATGAGTGACCCAATGACACAAAATTGCTTCTTTGGTCATAGGGAAGGCCCCCACAAAGTTTCAGCCAAATCAAAGAGGTAAATAAATTAAAGATGGTCAAAATCAGCTTATTTTAAGGAGAACTTGGAGATTTGGAAAATTTCTAAACAATGTTTAAATATTTTTGCATACACGAATGAAATATTTTTTTACAGATGCCATTCTGTCCGGAACATTGAAGAAATACTTTTTTATATAATGATGGGAAAACTTTTTGTCATGTGTAAGCAAATTTTTGAGATTTCCATTTTTTGTATATAAATGACCCAACAAAACTGAAAGGGCGAAGGTAAAATAACTTTTTTGAGGCTCCTCTAAAAAATAGGGAAGATTTTCAAGTGAAATTTGGCTCTTTTGCGTTCGGCTTTTTGTAAACTGTTAAAGCAGAAAAGCAGGGTGATTTTTCCCGATTGAAATATAAAACGCAACAAATACATTCACACACTTTTAAATCCGTAATCGAAAAATGCGGTTTTCGTCGCAATCAAACAAAAAAAAAGAAAGAACCCCATTCACCACACAATAATCCAATTAGATTAAATTTTTCACCATGCACAATAATCTTCGCGGAATGGTGGGCATTTTATTCGTCGTTTTCCAGCTGAATTCACGTGTGTGGAAATTTCGCTTCCGAGAATGGGAGATAACCCGGAAAAAAATATCACCATTTCAAACAAACGCCACTTTGGAATGCCCTGCACGCAACGCCATCGCCATCACCATCATCGACGCCATCCTCGCGGAAAATGCTCACTCACACAGAAATTAAGCTGACACGGGCTCGCGATTCAATGGTCATTTCTGCCGTAATCCAAAACATTTCGTGATAAAAATCGGTTTGTTTAACCCTCTGCATGCAAAACTTGGCGATTCTGCTTAATTTTTTAAACACATTTTTTTAAACTTTGCTAAACCGATTTAAATACATTCAAAGTTGTTGAAAATTTAATCAAATTTTTCAAAATCACATTAACCAATTTCGATTCATTTGAGATGCAGGGTTTGCTCCGTAATTTTTCCCAACACCTCCATCAATGACTGCCACGTGACCCGCCCAACACCACCCTCCCTTTATGGAGGCAAAATTGAAATGCATAAATCCAGGTGTTCATGGGCACGGACATTAAATGCTGACCGTTCCCCCGGTCGGTACACAGAGAACAGTAAAAGATAATATCGCGAGCGCGATAAGCCAACGACGGTAAATTTCAGGATACACGTGGCGCGCTGAGGCACGTGGTGGTGGGGTTGGGTGGTAGGTCGTCCGTGTCCAATGGGAATTTCATAGCCGCGCGATGCTCGGCGGTGTAAATATTATGAAAAACATCACAACACAAAAATTCACCCGAAACCCCCCAACCCTTCGCCAGTTTTGTCAGTCCGGGGTTGCAATTGCAGTTTTCTCCCACGTTTTTTTTATTTCGTTTTGCATTCAGTGCCCATCTGTGCAGTGAGACGTGCTCGCTGGGAAAATGGTGAAATTCCACGTGGCTGGGAGCGCGCCGTTGCCCTGGGAATCGTGAAGGATTTTAAATATTTATGATTGATTCAGGGTAAATGGGAGGAGAAGGCATAAAGTTCACAAAGTGCAGCAATGTACTGCGCGGGCACGGGAATGTACAACACGTGTAGTGTGGTGGAATGTTGGAAATGAAAAACCCGGGGACATTAATTACATTCCGTGGAAGAAGTAATGAAATGCATTTCTTTCGAAATGACATTCGGGCTTCGAACAATAAATTAAATAAATTGGTGAAATTGATAAAAGTCTGATTGTGAGGAATTCATTAAGGGAAGTAAATTTTATTTTAAATTAAAAAAGCCAAAGCTTACCTCGTTCCAGCATGGCCACTGATAGTAGTTTATGCAACAAGTTGCAAATTTTTTTAGCACGAGGTTAACCGTTTTTTGCAATTCCGAAAAACACCCATTGAGTGAAATTTTAAGTAAAATTTTCATGTATTTTGTCAATAAATCGTTTAATTCAAAAAATAAAAAGTTGAATAGTGTTACTTTTCGAAACAACTGCTGAAAAGTTCAACTTTTCAGCACCCATTTCAGTGCTGAAAAGTAGAACTTTTCAGCATTTATTTCGAAAAGTGTTGCTATTCGATTCTGTTATTTTTGGTACAGAAAAGTTGACTATTTCATCGTTCCAGAATGGCAGGAAAAGTAAGTAGTATCGCATCGGAGTTGCAAAAAGTTTATTTAAAACCAGTTTCGGTTTTTTTTCTTCAAAATATTGGAATGTCTTTAAGTTTAAGTATTTTATTTTCACATTGAACATTAAAAAGCGAATCATATTGTTCCCGATGCTTGTTTAATATTTGTTTTTTAGTTTTAAATGTATTTAATCGTGGAATTGGAAAATTATTGAATTTTATTTCAACGCTCACACTTCACTGATCACATATAATATAATATATAATATATTATTTATTTGAAATATTATACAAAAATCTTGATATTTCTTTTCTTTTATTTAAATAATTCTGAAACAAAACACATTTTTCATTTATCCAAAATGTGATTCTTTAAAAGATATTGGATGAAATATTCAATGCAAATTTGCCTCAATGCATTATTCCAAAAACTAAACATTTTGTTGATTTGATTTTATGATATTGACTTGATCGAAACTTTTAAAGAAAAAAGTTG